>NW_026652299.1:12612560-12723502 GCF_009828535.3 Hylobates moloch
AAACAAATATCTTCTGAAAGGCTGATTAAGAACAAATAATACAAAATAAGCAGGTATTTGTAACAAGTCTCATACTTCTAAGGGTATTTTCCAGGTTTGAAAATATCAACTTCAATAATTCTGATGGGATAAAGATAATTTTGTAAGTCTCTAATTTAAAACAAACAAATATCTTCTGGAAGGCCGATTAAGAACAAATAATACAAAATAAGCAGGGATTTGTAACAGGTCTCACACTTCTAAAGATATTTTCATGGTTTGAAAATATCAACTTCAACAATAACAACAATGAAAGTTGTACTGAAATAAAACATTTGTTTTCTTCAAACAAACATTGAAAGATTTCCCTTCTGGGCTGACTGGTCCATCTGTACCTTCTTTGTAGAATCCCATCTGTCTGCCAGACTTGGTGTTTGCCAATACTCATTCAAAGTATGATGCATCAATTGATTTTATTTGCTTTGACTCAATGTGGTGGTGTTTCATTTTGGAACATGGCTACGGCTTGAGAACTGAGTGTGTTCCAAGAGAGGGTGGACAGGTGTGGGAAAATCAGAATGAAGCTTGCAAGGTTTGAAAAGTGATGAGAGTGGAGAATACACCCCTAAGTTCTACCATCTGCTGAAATGCATACATGATTAAATAAACCAGATTGCCATTCATTCATCATTCATTTGGTAATCCATTCAGCAAAATTATGGTCACTGTCCTTGGTGCTGAAAATCCCAACCCAAGAGGCAGCTATTTATTTTAGGAATTTAAGCTCTAGAGAGGACCATAGAAAATACTGAACCTAAATTCTATTTTCAATAACTACCACTTCCAATATTTTCTAATCTTCTGGGATACATTCATTCACTAAAATGAATCTATTGTACTTATGCATGTATATTTAGGACAATGCCTTTCTAATATAACTTAGTGTTTATGAATTAAATACGATGCTCACTGTTTGCTTTCCAGGATAGAAGACTAGTGAGAGAATAATAAGAGGAAGATTAGAGAATCCGTAGAGAATCCGACCTTTTAGTTTCACATCATTTCTACCACAAAAGGAAATTAAGAGGAATAACAACTGGAGGAAAGTTAGCCAGTTCTCCTCCCTTTCTCACTTACAGTTCTCAAGAATAATTCTCACTTATAGTTCTCAAGAATAATAATGTGTTAGGATTTCCACGTCCTCAGATGAGGAAGGACTGCATAGAATGCCCTAGGCTATCCTCCATTCCCCATCTAGAAACAAGATGTTCTCCAGCGCTTTAACCTACCTTGTCCTGTGGCCCACAGATTTTACAATGTGGAGTTGGGTGCTTTGTGTGGTTTGTCAGCTGCAGTGCAAATGTGACACATGCACATAAGACTTCATCTACCCCCATGTAGATTTACTGAATCTTGGGTGACTGGCGCACAATGAATCCTAGGCTTCTATTGTACCTTTCTGTCTATCTGTAAGTGGGAAACCTGCTTCATGTAACTTGTTACTTACATGAGTGTTCTATTTCACCAGACTCAGACAAGTTGTTAAGCAGTGCTTAGTGAAATTGCTTTACCCAACATCTTTCTGTGCCCATACATTCATCTCTAAATCTAAAGCTGTTATCAGAATACTGGGTTTCCTCATTTACAGTGCAATCATTTTCCATAATGTTCTTAAATCCTCTTTATTTAGTCTGATTATGCCATTCCCTTCACAGCACAACTCAAACTATACACTTTCCATGAAGGTTTGCTTGGATTTTGTAATTTGCATTGTTTTTCACTTGTGTTATTCCATAGCTTGTGTTGTTTTACAACTTGCAGCCATACCACATAAGAGAATATATATTTTTTGAATGTGGTCTCATAAATAATTCCTCTACATGTTTTCTTTATCCAGTTGAGTTAAAGCTCTTAAGAAGAGCTGATGCCATTAAATCTATGGTGTTCCTTGTTTGTGCAAGTGAGTGCTTACTGCACACACAGCAAAGACTCCCTAATTACTTATTGATTAATGAATAGATTGATTGACTAGTTGCTAAGTAGCTCCTCTCCAGGTCACACTTCCTTTAAATATTCATTGTATAAAGAAATGAACAGTGTCTTCTGCTATTGCAACCCTCCACCTTCATCCCTTGATGGCAGTTATTTCTGTATTTCTCTAGATCCTTGGATTTTATCTTTTCTGGGTACCCTTTTTCCAAGATTTATGCAATTTCAAATATTGTCTCTGAAAATGATGATTACTTCTTTTCTGAGAAGTGAATTTTTTTATTAGCTCAAATACTATCTCATATTTTTATCATGAAAGAGTTTATTCTTTTTTTAAATTCATACCAGTAAAACCAAGCATTTTGAAACTTACTTCAACACATGATTTCAATAATCAAAACCTGTAATGGCTACACATTCACTCTTCCTCACCTCTTGGCCCACATCTCACCTTTGCAAAGAAGCCTTCGTGGACCCAATTCATTTATTAGTGCTCTATTGCCACGTAACAAATTATAATAAACTCAGAGCATAAAACAATGCATGGTTATAATCTCACCATTCCCATGGATTGGAGTTTAGGGCCTTCTTAGCTGGGCACACTGTTCAGATTTTACAAGGCTGCAATCAGGATGCCAGCTAGTGAAAGGTTCTCATCTGGGGCTCAGAGTTATCTTCCAAACACACTGTTATAGGAAAATATCTGTTTGTGGTTGGAGGGTTAAGATTTCTTTCTTATTGTCTGCCAGTCAGAGGCTACTATCAACTCCTGGGAACACCTTCAATTCCTTGCTACATCGTCTCCTTGTCTCACTACCTGGTAGTTTGCTTTATCTCCTATGCCAGGAGGAGAATGACTGACGCTTCATTATATTTTAAACGCCTCACATGATTAGATCTGGCACACCCAGGATCATCTTCCCTTTCACTACCTTCGATTAGTACTTTCACTACCACTAATTAGGAATCTTAATTACATCTGTTGAATCCCTTTTGTCATACAATGAAAGTGATATCTCATCACACTCAAGGTTCTTTCCCACACTCAAGAAGAAGGTATTAGACAAACACAGGGGTCTCTGAGGGGTCATTTTACAGTTTTGCCTACCACACTCCCTTACCTTGTTCCATTTTATTTTTTCCTCTGTAATATTTCTTTACATTCTACATGGTATATAATATATATTCATTTGTTATACTTACTGTCTATCTTCCTCCACTAGAATGTAAACCTTTCAACAACTGGGATTTTTTTTTTTTTTTTTTGAGACACAGTTTCACTCTGTTGCCCAGGCTGGAGTGTAGTGGCATGATCTTGGCTCACTGCAACCTTGTCCTCCAGGTTCAAGCAATTCTCCTGCCTCAGCCTCCCAAGTAGCTGGGATTACAGGTGCCCGCCACCACACCCAGCTAATTTTTGTATTATTAGTAGAGGCAGGGTTTTTCCATTTTGGCCAGGCTGGGCTTGAACTTCTGATCTCAAGTGATCCACTTGCTTTGGCCTCCCAGAGTGCTGGGATTACAGGTGTAAGCCACCAGGCCCAGCCAAAAACAGGGATCTTACTGTCTTTTGTATTCTAATGTATCTCAAACACCTGGAATAGAGATTGTTTCATTCTATATGCTCAACAAATAAATGATAGATGAATAAGTGAAGGCTCACTGAAGTGCTTCACCATCAATATGAAAGATATTTAGAGAAAACATTTTACTGAGATAATGACGGAAGTTTCTTTTTCTGTTTCCCAGGAAAAAATTATTTAATCATTGTATGCAGAATACTTAAGATAAAATGTAATAAACAAAGATAAAACACAAAATCTCAGACACATACTAACAAAAATTTGTTCTTTCTCTGGAATTTTTAAAGTTTTAGTGCTTTTAGTTGTCATTTTTAATCTAATTTTCTACCATGAGTTTGCACTACTTTTATAGTTGGGAAAATAACAAAAATCCTGTAATAAATCTCTTAGGTACTTGCTTTGAAATAGAAATTTCCCCACAAATGCCCCTTTGGTTATTTTATAGGTGGCTATGTAAACAGAGTAAAACTGTTCTCCAATGCCATTTTCTTAAGGATGAAGTTGATAAGTAGTGGCTCCTAGAAGGGAACTTATCTTTAGTTACAGGTGCTATGTAAGAAAAATGGGAAAATTCTCCCAAATGGTGAAAATAAAGAACCAAAACATTTTATGCCCTGTAGAAGTTGCCAAGTGCTTTTGTTTAATTGCTATCCAATGTTATACTGCAACTTAGCATTATGTAACATTAACAGTGAGCTCATTAATTAAAGTTGGAAAGTGTCTTTACCATCATTACCTAAAGGGACCTTAGGACATATGATCAAACCAAAGAAATCATCCAGCCCTTGAAAACAGTGGAAGTTGCCACACTTGGGTATTGACTCTTATATTGACTTAGCTATGTGAATTAAAGCAATTCTCTTAGCTTTAAATAACTGCTTTAACACTTACTAGCAGTGAACTCTTATAAGTCGATAAACTGTGCCTTATTTTTATCATCTGTAAAGCAAATGTAGGAATAGTACATATTCTATGAACTGAGGATAGAATTAAATGTCACAATTTTGAAGTGCTTTAGAGTACCAGATACAATGTAAGCACTCATGTCTACTTTACTCTTTTGTATGTAATACTAAATATTACCAGTACTATACCTCGACTAACTTGTAAAGTGTGAAGAGGAACTAAGATTTTATATAGGAAATACTCTAAAAATTAAAACAATACTGTTTTTTAAATTATAACAAACTACAATGCGCTTGCATAAAGAATATTTGAAAGTAGTATTTCTTATTTCCAAAAAGAGTTAAA
Organism: Hylobates moloch; assembly: GCF_009828535.3. Classification (NCBI taxonomy): domain Eukaryota; kingdom Metazoa; phylum Chordata; class Mammalia; order Primates; family Hylobatidae; genus Hylobates; species Hylobates moloch. The sequence continues at coordinate 12,617,363 of NW_026652299.1, forward strand.
CATTAGTTTTCTTCTGCTGTCACTATCTAAATGATAACAGGGGATTTATGTAGTTTTCTTGCAGAGGAGTATGTTTCTTTCTGCTCAGGTTTGGGCAGGATGTTATTAGAAGAGTCAACTGATTGTGCTCTCCTCCAGTCATAGGAGAGAAGGATGATTCTTGAGCTTGCAGCAAATTTTACAAATAATTTAGGTATAACTCTTCACAGGAATTCACTTGATTCTTCTTATGATACAAGCAAATTATAATTTAATGTGTGAGTTTCTGTGATTAAAATATAGTTGAAGAGAAAATAACTCTTAGGAAAATGTCTATTTCCTTCTGCTTTTAGTGGGAATTTGGAAAACCCCAAGCAATGCTATCCTCTCTCTCCCTTTTTAAATACAGGAGCCAGGGTAGAGGATTATCTTTCAACTTAATCAGTGGCTGTAGCAGAAGGTTGTTACAACAGTTTCTACTTACATAAGTCAGACAATTTTCAGTATATGATACCATATACATATTATTATATATTATAATATGTTATTTGTATATATTACATGTTATATAATAACCTAACATTAATATTGTATGTTAATTCGATATTATAACTATCAAAATGTTATTGCCACTATATTATACATTATATATAATTTATGTATATTATATAACTATAGATATTATTTTATATGCTATGTGACTGAGATAGTTGAACACATAGTTCCTAAAATTTCAAATATATTTCCAAGTGAAAAAGCTCCAAATTACCATTTCTGGTCCTAACATGAATCTATGTACATCCAGGAATATTACAACTATAAGAAATTATTGTTGTTATTTTGATAATGTTATCATATAGTTTGGTGACATTTTTGGAAAGTCACAGAATTGTTACAAATGTCAACTAAAGTTTTACTGCAGTTATTAGCTAACTTTTAGTGCTTCTATAGTTTTTACTTTTACCGTCTTTTAAAAACAGAAAATATCAAACAATTTCCCAAACTCACAAAGTAAGCCAGGGATAATCTTGAGTCATCTCATTTGTAAAGTTTTCCATGAGACTACATTAATGTATGATAACATTTACTTGCAAAAGCTAAAAATCATACAAGTCACAGAGATTATGTAATGTCTATGTAGAAAGAAGTGGGCTGATGTGTCCATGGTTCACTTTGCCATTATTTATGGCATTCTCCTGTTTGACACATTTTCCTGAAGATGCTATGCAATTCTGGACAAACAGACAATGATCTGAAAATGAAAGAAAGGGAAAGATGCTTGAAGAATAGAGTCAGGTTTAATGTATGTTTATCTAGATTTTCAAAAAGAGAGGCAAAAAATATGGCAAAGAGAAAATATGCAAAGCGATAATGGTGCGAAACCAGAAATGCAAAAAATCCAAGTGGTTTTGAAACAAAACTCACATCAAGGCCCACTGTAATAAAGCTGAAGAACTACAAATATAAAGAACAATTTACAGCAAGGGAATACCAACAAGGGACTAGAAGCTGACCTGGCCACAGCAACAACATAAGTCACAGACAGGGACAGAGAGTGTGCACTGCTGAGGGCCACTAATCTGTCAGCCCAGAATTGCACACACGATAAAATTATTTGACTGAGTGTGCAATAAAGGCAGCTTAAACAAAATATCCTATGAATGTGCATCAGGGAAAAAAAAAAAACAATCCCAGAAGAAAATTCTGAGATGTAAGAAAAAAATGGTGACAAAAAATGATACGTTCTTGAATCTACAAATAAACAAATAAATGAATAAGTGAATGAAACAATATATAAAAATAATACTGATAAATTTGAATCATTAAAATGATATTGCAATTTACAGGTTACATAAAAACATAAAAAAATTAATGTATAACTTTCAAACTATTAAAGAGATAAAATAAGGTGAAAAAATGGGAAAATATCATCTGAAAGAAATATAGATAAAGCAAGACAAATAGCATAAACTCAGCAGAAGAATTGAATCTAAATATGTGACTAACCAAAAAATGGTATTTATTTAACTTGTTAAAGAAATAAAAGATAGCTGTATACTATTTACAAGAAACATCCCTAAAATGTAAAGCCACAGTGATTTATTGAACTGGAAAAGATGAGTAAAAATTACGATAGGCAAATCCTACCTAAAGTTTGCTATTGTGGGAGACATATAGACTTGAAAGCCAAAAACATGATTGAATTAGAAAGGATCACTAAATATTGACAAAGAATTTAATATACCAGGAAGATATAAAAATTTTAAAATTGTATTATCTAATAGTTTGTCCAAAAACTATGTAAAGAAAAATTAACAGAAGCATAAGAAGTTGGACACAAATCTCCAATCAAAATCAAAGACATGAAGACATTGCTCTCAGTAAGAGATCAAATATATTAGGAATTGAGCAAAATTAATCAACTTGTTTTTATATAGAACACTGCACCCAACAAAATAAAATTTTATATTTTTTAAAGTCAGATAAAGCTTTCTAAAAAGTATCTTTGTATAAGGTACTAATGCGAGTCTAACAAATTTCAAATTATAGATTTGTATATGTGTATATGGGTATATGTACATTTACAGTATATGTATACAATATATACAATGTGTGTATATATATTACACATATATACACAGATACAAATGTATATAATAAATATATTATACACATATACAAGTATATGTAATATATAATACATATAATACATATGACACACATATACAAATATACACAAACACACACATACACGTGCACACACATCAGGTATTTTTAACCACAACTGGCAAATCTGTAAATCATTATCCATAGATAACTAATTAATACAGCCATATTTATTGGAATTAGTATTTATTAAGCTTGTCAGATGTAAAATCAGTATATCTAGACAAGTTGCATTTTTATATATCAGTTTCAAAAAGTCAGAAAATTAAGTTGTAAGAAGAATATAATTTTAATACCCAAAAGTAAGATTGATAGAAATATATCTAATATGAAATTATGAGACCTTTCTGAAGAAAATAATGATTTAATTGAAAGACATTAAAGGAGACTTAAATAACTGGAAAGAAGTAACATTTCTATGGATAGGAATACTCAACATAATAAAAAAGTGCTCATTTCCTTTAATGTCTAGAAACATTACAATTTTATTTCTTATACCAACAAGGTATTTTATGGAGCTTGACAAGCTGGTTCTAAAATTTGTATGAGACAACAAAGAGCTAAGAATATTCCTGAAGCAGAACTTGGAGACTTGCTCAATCAGAAAACAATACTTACTACAAAGCTGTAGTAATTAAGACACTGTGATACCAGTTTAATACTGGACAAATAAAACATTGGAAGAAAGTAAATAGTCCAACAACAGACCTGTACTTATTTGGAAACACAAAAATACTGCCATTGCCAATCATTGGTGAAAGAGAGGGTTACTTTTCTTAATGATACTGCAACAATGTATTATCCATATGCTGTATTACTCAGGGTTCTCCTGGGAAACATAACCTGTGAGGTGGGTGGGTGGGGGGAGAGAGAGAGAGAATGTATTATTGGAATTGACTCACAAGGTTATGGAGGATGAGAAGTCCTAACATCTGTGCTATGCAAGCTGGAGACCCAGGAAAACCGGTGGTGTAATTCTTTTTTTTTTTTTTTTTTTGAGACGGAGTCTCGCTCTGTCGCCCAGGCTGGAGTGCAGTGGCACAATCTCGGCTCACTGCAAGCTCCGCCTCCCAGGTTCAAGCCATTCTCCTGCCTCAGCCTCTCCGAGTAGCTGGGACTACAGACGCCCGCCACCACGCCCGGCTAATTTTTTGTATTTTTTAGTAGAGACGGGGTTTCACCGTGGTCTCGATCTCCTGACCTCGTGATCCGCCCGCCTCGGCCTCCCAAAGTGCTGCCGGTGGTGTAATTCTGTGTGAGTTAAAAGGCTTGCGAACTGCAAGGACGGTGGGAGGCCATGGCGTAAGTTGCAGTCCAAGTCCAAGGACCTTAGACCTAAGAGTGTGGATGTCTAAGGGCAGGAGAAGTTGTATGTACAAGCTCAGAGAGGGAGCAAGTTCACTCTTCCACTTTTTTATTCTACTTAGGCCTTTAACTGATTGGATGATGCCTACTCACAATGGTAAGAGCTATTTTCTTTATTCTGTCTACTGATTCAAATGCTAATGTCTTCCAGTAATACCCTCACAGAAACACCGAGAAGTGATGTTTTACCAGTTATTTGGGTATTCCTTAGCCTACTGAGGTTGACACATAAAATTAATAATCACCCAATATGAGAAAAAAATTAATTAGATCACATATTTATATCATATAAAGGCATATTACTTTGAATCTATACATTTCTTTAGGAAGCATGTCCACTTAAAAAATGTTGATTCTTCCAATCCATAAGCATGGAATGTTTTTCCATTTATTTGTGTTGTCTCTAATTTCTTTCAGCAGTGTTTTATAGCTCTCCTCATAGAGATTTGTCAGCTTCTTGGTTAGCTGTATTCCTAGGTATTTCATTTTCTTTGTGGCTATTGTACATGGGATTCTGTTCTTGACTTGACTCTCAGCCAGGACATTATTGATGTATAGAAATGCTACTGATTTTTGCAGATTGATTTTGTATCCTAAAACTTTACTAAATTTTTTTTATCAGTTCTAGTAGCTTTTTGGCAGATTCTTTAGGGCTTTCTAGGTATGGAACTATATTGCCAGTGAAGAGAGATAGCTTGCCTTCTTTTGCTATTTGGATGCCTTTTACTTCCTTCCCTTGCCTGATTTCTCTGGCTAGGACTTCCGGTACTATGTAGAATAACAGTGGTGATAGTGAGAATCCTTGTCTTGCTCCAGTTCTCAAGGAGGAATACTTCCAGCTATTGCCTATTCAGTATGATGTTGGCTGTGGGTCTGTCATAGGCTCTTATCAAACTACCAATATTATTCTTTACAGAATTAGAAAAAAACTATGATAAAATTCATATGCAACCAAAAAAGAGCTCAAATAGCAAAGGCTATCCTAAGCAAAAAGAACAAAGCCAGAGACATCACACTATCCCACTTCAAACTATGCTATAAGGCTACAGTCACCAAAATATCATGGTGGTGGTACGAAAATAGAAACATAGACCAATGGAACAGAATAGAAAACTCAGGAAAAAAAGCTACATACTTACACTCATATTATTTTTGACAAGGCCAACAAAAATAAGCAACGGGGAAAGTACTTCCTATTCAATAAATGGTGGTGGGATCGCTGGCTGGCCATATGCAGAAGAATGAAACTGAACACGACCATTTACCATATATGAAAATTAACCCAATGTTTATTAAATATTTAAGTGTAAGACCTCAAACTACTAAAATCCTGTAAGAAAATCTCAGAAATACCCTTCTCAACATTGGCCGTAGCAAAAATTTTTGGCTATGTCCCACAAGCAATTGCAACAAAACCAAAAATTAGCAAGTGGGGCTTAATTAAACTAAAGAGCTCTTGCACAGCAAAAGAACTATCAATAGAACAAACAGACAGCCTACAAGATGGTAGAAAACATTCTAAAACTGTACATCCAATGAAAGTCTAGTATTCAGAATCTATAAAGAACTTAAACAAACCAACAAGGAAGAAACAAATTAACCCCATTAAAAAACTGGCGAAGGACTGGGCACAGTGGCTCACACCTGTAATCCCAGCACTTTGGGAGGCCAAGGCAAGCGGATCACCTGAGGTCAGCAGTTTGAGACCAGCCTGGTCAACACGAGACTGCTTGCAGACTGGGGCTGAGGGGATCAATAAAACCACAAATGTTTAATCCAATTACAGAAGAAGCTAGTAGGGAGAACTGCCCTAGAGAACACCTTGCAACATGCATCTGGGGACTTGAATAAAAATGGTCATGGCAGCATTGTTTTTAACAGAAATTTAAAATTTAAGCTAACGCATATCCACCAATAGTAGAGTGCATTAAATATATTAGCATGTATTTATGTAACAATACATATGCTATGTATTAACAAAGATGAACCTTAAGAACATAATATTGAGTAAAGAATCGAGTCACCAAAACTGAATGCATTGTGGTTATAAAACTCAAAAACAAGCAAAATTAAACCACAGTTTTAGGATTGCATATATTCGTATTATTGTGGGTTGAATTGTGTCGCTCGCAAAGTTCCTGTGTTGAAGTCCCAATCCTTAGTACCTCCGAATGTGACCTTATTTGGAAATGAGGTTGGTCACTGCATATGCGATTAGTTAAGATGAGATTATGCTAGAGTAGGGTGGGCCTCTAATCCAGTATGACTGGCATCCTTATAAAAAGGGGAAATTTGAACACAGATACACACACACCGACACACACAAACACAGAGAATGCCATGTGAACACAAAGGCAGAAATCACATCGGAGTGATATGTCTACAAGCCAAGGAATGCCAAAGACTCCAGCAAACCATCAGAAGCTAGCAGAGACTGGATATTTCCTCACATTTGTCAGAAGGCACCAACACTGATGATACCTTGGACTCAGACTTTTAGTCTCTGGAACTGTGAGAAAATAAATTTTTGATGTTCGAACCCCCAGTTTGTTACAACATCCCCAGCAAACTAATACTTGTATTAAGGCTATTTTTTAAGTAAAGAGGTTATTATATACACTGACGAGGTACTATAATTGGAAAGGCACACATGAGAAACTCCAAATGTCCTGGTCAATGTCTATTTCCTAGGCTGGGTGAAAATTATACATAATATGTGAATTTATATATAGAACATATAGATTTATATACATAAAATTGTAAATTTCAGATACATTTGGTACTGTTTTTTAGTTCAATGTACTTCAGAACTTCATTATGAGTAAAAAATTACTGATAATTGATTTTGATTTTGAAGCAATAGGGGTGTTATAGAAAACTTTTTTCTGTGCCAGAAAGGATTGAAAATTACTGGAGATGTCTGTGTAATGGTGATGGTAATGTTATCTATGCCAAACGATTGTTTTGATGATTAAATTAATTAATGTAAAAAATGCTCAGTGCCTGAAGTATAGTAAGCACCTAAAAAATATTAGGTAAAGAACCGCTATAATGATTGATAAAAGAATAAACAAATAAAATGCATTTTTATTAGACTCAAGAAATTCAATATTGATTCCACAACATTATATAATGTAAATATTCAAACTGAACCAATTGTGAAAGGATCTCCTTTGAGACTCTTTTTTTTTTTTTCCAGAACAGAATTATTTTGAGAGGATCCTATGTCATTTTGGGTGTCTCAATGTTCTTTAAGTATTTCTTTGCTTTTGGCAAAAAACAGTGTTCTAGGTTCATCTTCTACTTTCCATGAACTGTACTTAAAATCAGTTTTCCCTCCATGGAGCTCTTGAGTTTTTGTTTTTTTCTGGGAAAAGTATTTAGACACCAAGATATAGGCAACAAATTTGGCCATCGCCATAAAATATCATTACTTTAGGACCCTTTCTGTGGACAGAACTAGACTTTTTTTTAATGTATTTTTAAGTCCTGAATTGAGTTCCATTCCCTGCCATAATGAAGTAGTCAGTATTGAACTTACCTGCCTCCTTAAATAGCTATAAAACTGGACAAAATGAATAAGGTAACTGCTTTTATGCTTTGAACATCAAGCAGCATCCAGTTGTAATTCCATAAGACCAGGGAAAATCTGAGGTAAGTTTTCTGCCTGAGGACACTTTCTAAGTCCCAGCACATGGATGTGAAGCCCAAACAGAAAGCAGAATTTTTCTGGCCAGAGGACTCAAGGCCTGAAACCAAAGTTCTACTGGGTAAAGCTTATCTAATTAAATTGATTTCATGCCAGAACAGAACTCAATAATCTTTTTAAAAATATAATAATAATGGGAATTGTAACATTGTACCCAAATACATGATATAAACAGAAAAATCACTACAGATGTGAAGAAGCTAGAAAAAATCTTTCCCATATTCAAAAATGAAAACATACATCCACAAAAAGATTTGTATAAGAATGTTCACTGCAGCTTTATTCATAGAAGTCCAAAGTGGAAACATCTCCAGTGCCTCCCAAAAGATGGTAGATAAATTTGCATATTAATACAGTGAAACTCTACTAAAAATGAATGAATAACTAATACACAAAATACAAAATCTCTCAGAGGCATCATACTAAATGTAAGAAACAAAATGCAAAGGGCACATATACATAATTCTGTTAGAGTAGGTAGTTAGGCATACATGAGCAGGGAAGGAGAATCCCCCTCTGTCCTCCAGGAATGTCAGGCAACCATCAGGTGATGGTCAGGCAGCTGTCAAACTGTCACTCTAAAATAATAATTGTTTGCAGCTGGCTCCAGGGAATGGCAGTCTCCCACCTTGAAGCTGGTATTAGTAGCTTCCCAATAAGGTGACAGGAGTTGGGCAAGTGGGCTCAAGCATGCACACGAAGAGGCAAAATGGTATAGTTTTACTGGTATATGACTTCCTGTAGAAACACTTGACTGGTAAGGAAAAAATACCTCAAGTCAGCATGCATACAACTTCAGTAAACACACTGCACACGTGGATAGCCCACCCCAAGGAAAGAATCGGGGGATAAGACATGCAGACCTCAGATGCATGCCAACATATAAAACTCCAAGTCAAAAGTCAAACCACGCACTTGAATCTCTCAAATCACCTGCTTGGCCCTCTTCCAAGTGTACTTTAACTTCCCTTCATGCCTGCTCTAGAACTTTTTAATAAACTTTCACTCTTGCTCTAAAACTTAAATTGGTTTCTTCCTCTGCCTTATGCCCTTCAGTTAAATTCTTTCTTCTGAGTGTAACTGCCCAATAGGTTCACTTTGCCCACTGCCTAGACAGAGCCAATTTATCAAGACGGGGGAATTGCAATAGAGAAAGAGTAATTCATGCCCAGCCATCTGTGCAGGAGACTGGAGTTTTATTACTACTCAGATCAGTTTCCCCAAGCATTTGGGGATCAGAGTTGTTAAGGACAACTTGGTGGGTTAGGGGAAGCCAGTGAGCCAGGAGTACTGATTGGTCAGTTTAGACTCTTGGGTGACCTGGGGCATTGTTAATGAATAGTATAATCTGAGAGGACATTTTTTTTTTCTGAGCAATGAAACTCCACAATAGACTTAAAATACTCTAAAGCATGTTGTAAACAGATATGCCATTATCCAGCCTTTGTCATTTAATTTATGGAGCACAGGTAGAGTAAATTTATCGAAAGTCTTAAAGGTCCTAGAATTTTCAAAATGGTAAATTAGCACTGGCTTCAACTTACAGTCACCAGCCTTTCCGTTGAAGCTTTGAGCTCAGGTGTTTGCTTTTTCTCTATAGCTATGAAGTCCTAGATGGCAACTTTTTCCAACAGAAAAGTGTTTTGTCTACATTGAAAATCTTTAGGGTATCCACCTTCATCAATTATCTTATCTATATGTTCTGGATAACTTGCTGCGGCTTCTACACCAGCAACTGCTGCTTCACCTTGTCTTTTCACCTTATAGAGACAGCTTCTCTCCTTCAAACCTAGTGAATCAACATCTACTATCTTCAAACTTTTTTTCTGCAGCTTCCTCACCCCAATCAGCCTTCACAGAATTGGAGAGAGTTAGGATCTTACTCTGGATTAGGTTTTGGCTTAAGAGAATATTGTGGTCAGTTTGCTCTTCTATCCAAACCACTAAAACTGTCTCCATACCAGCAATATGGCTGTTGTGCTTTCTTATTATTCATGTGTTCACTGGGGTAGGATTTTAATTTCCTTCAAGGACTTTTCCTTTGCAAGTATGACTTGGCTAACTTATTGGTGCAAAAAGCCAAGCTTTCAGCTTCTCTCAGCTCTTGACATGTCTTACTAAGTTTTATTACTTCTAGCTTTTGATTTAAAGAGACAGATATGCAACTCTTCCTTTGCTTCAACATTTAGAGGCCATTGTAGGGTTATTAATTGGCTTCATTTTAATATTGTTGTGTCTCTTATAGGGATACCCCAGGATAAGGAGAGAGATGGTGACCAGTTTGTGAAGCAGTCAGAACACACACAACATTTATCGAAGTTCACCATCTTACATGTGTACTGTTTATGACACCCCAAAACAATTACAATAGTAACATCAAAGATTACTGATCACAGATCACCATAGCAGACATAAAAATCACGAAATGATTGAAATACCATAAGGATTACCAAAATGTGATACAGAGACATGAAGCGAGCACATGCTGTTAGAAAAATGACAATAGGCTTGCTCCATGCAAGGTTGCCACAAACCTTCAATTTTTGTCAAAAAATGCAATACATGTGAAGCACAATAAAGCAAAGCACAATAAAATGAGGTACATCTATATTCCATTGGATTTTGTGCCAATAACACAGTATTTCACTTGAAATTACTGTATAAAATATTTTAATCTCTCATAGAGCTATTTGTTCCCCACTCCACCATTTCTCCTGTGTTTAAAGATTTTTCTAGCTCTTCTAGATATTTGTATTCCAATCTAAACTTTAGAATTAACTCATCCAATTGCATTAAAAAGTTATTGGCAGTTTCTTAATATCATCTTATATTTATATACTAACCTGGAGGAATTGACGTCTTTGTGATATGAAGTGGAACTTGTTCAAGAAAAAGACATATCTTTACATTAGTTCAAATTCATTTGCATGCTTTTGGAAAGTGTTTAAAATTGTTTTCATATAGATTTCGCATATTTATGCTTAAGCATTTTATTTTCTCTGTTGCTATTGTAATTTTTTCTGCTATATCTTCTAAATAGATGTCGTTTGTGTATGACTACAGAGTTTGTATTTTAACATTCTGTAACTTAACTTGTTTTAAAATTTTGTATCATAAATTATCTTAGAATTTCCAATATATCATCTGCAAATAAAGATAATTTATCTTATTATTTTTTGGTTTTTATGTTATTAACATTTTTATCCTTTAGATTTCATTGATTAATGCCATCACTACAGTGGTTCTCAAATGGGAATGATTTTGTCTCCAGACAATATTTGGGAATATCTGGAGACATTTGGGTTTTCACCACTGTGGGAGCCGTGGGTGCGACTGGTATCTTCTAGGGTGTAGCCATGAATATGCTACTAGCATCCTACAGGACAGCCAAGCCCCATAACAAAGAATTATCCAGCCCAAAATACCAACAGCGCCAAAGCTGGAAGCTCTGCTCTGATATAAAAATTTAATAGTGAAAATGGTGAATGTTCTTGTCCTGTTCCAACTCCATGGGAATGCCTCTATTACTTCTCCATTAAGTAGAAATTCTGACTTCACTATTGTTGTTGCCGTTATTAAAAGTTTTTAAAATTATTTTTCTATTCCCTAGAGCAAGATAAGTAGCATTGGGGTTATCTGGGAATTAAACAGTTAATAGAATTGTCCAGTGAAACCCTCTGCACTCATATTAACCAAATGTTATTTAGAAGTATTACACAATTCTAGAAAAACAGTTGGGAATGATTTACAATTTTCAACATTTAAAAACTAGTTTTAATTAAAAAAAAGTCTCCTAGAGTTTTTCTTGGCTCATAAATCAAAGGGTGTATGTATTTGTGTATGCATGTATACATTTACAGGCGTATTTATGTAGTCAACTCTACTTACAGAACCAGTATGGTCAATGTATGCATAGGTAGATAGTTACATGCCTTCTATGATTCATGGGTGCCAGGAGAGTTCCCTTGGATCAGATAACGCCTAACTCTCCTATTCATTTATGCCTATAATGTAACCTAGGAAACCCAAGTGTCTCTAGTGTTGGGTTTTTTTTCTTTTCTTTTCTTATTTATTTATTTATTTTTTTTTAAGCAGGGTCTTTCTCTGTCGCCCATGCTAGAGTGCAGTGTCGTAAACACAGCTCACTGTAGCCTTGGCCTCCTGGGCTCAAGTGATCCTCCAACATCAGCCTCTCAAGTAGCTGAGACCAGAGGCCTGTGCCACCATGCCCTGTTCATTTTTTTTTTTTTTTTTGCTTTTTTTGTAGAGACAAGGTCTCACTATGTTGCCCAGGCTGGTCTCCTGGGCTCAAGCAGTCCCCCTGCCTTGGCCTCCCAAAGTGCTGGGATTACAAGTGTGAGCCACCGTGCCCGGCAAGGATTGCTTTTCTACAACCATAAACACAGCTGGGGTCATTATCCAGCTTTCTAGAGGAAGCCTAATCTTTTTGCCAAGCATTTCTGAGAATCCTCAGGCTGTCTACTTATATCAACATGTTGTTCTGAAGATTACACACATTTTTTAAGATACAATTTTAAAAATGGCATGAGTTTATGCCATCTATTATTAATGTACACTAAACTACAGTAGTTTATTGCTACAAAAACATTTAAAAACCTGGAATTAATTTTACCTAAATTTCATGTATTACAATAAATATTTGGTAGAATGAAGATAAACGAAGTATCCAAAATGTTTTCTAATGTATCAAAGAAAGACTTAATTGAGCTCAAAATATTTTGTCTTAAAACATTTTTTGATATTATTTTAATTGTTAAACATGGCAAGTAATATGTGAGAACTTTCTACATAATGGATGAACATCCTATTGCCAAATCAGGCTGAATAGTTATGGATTTTGCTCCATTTTTCAAAGCACGGCATACATTTTACAATCGATATTTTCAATGATTTTCAGTAGTCCTCTACTACAAAACTTAGTTGAAAAAATTGATGTGCATCAATAATATGAATGCATAATACATACTATCCAGTTTTACTTTTGAACTTCTTTTTTTGGCAGTTATTTGCCATCTCATAATGATGCAATAGAATGAGACTGAAAAAATCTCCATCTACATTTCATGTATTATTCATATTAATTTAAAAAGCAACTAGCTTTCAAAGGGTTAGCTCCAGGGAACAAAATTTTATGGTCATCTTTAAATTATATTAACATAACCAGGAGCTAAGAAATTTAGTTGTATTAAACACAACCTAAAGCAAATTCATCCTTGTTTGATAAATGCTCCCATTTTCTCAGTAAAAGCCTTTCTAAATCTCTTAAGATTTAGAATGCAGACAGGGTAACTATGATTGCCTGACTTCAAAATGGATAAAGGGATGCCAATATCCTCCTATAATTTTGCTCTAAACACCCAAAGAAAGGATCAAATCCTAACTCAAGAGTAGTTTTAAGTGACCATAAAATATGTAACAAATTCCTAAATTGCAGCTATTTAACTTACTTTGGGAAAGACTACATTGAAAAATATGCTGTATAAAACCATGTTTTGAGGAACTATCCTCACCTTGAATGGTAAGTAAACACTGAGTGTGTAATATTTCATTTGACTGACTCCCGGCTTCCTAGAGCAAGTAATAGTTTATCCAACTGGAGGTTTAAACATATGTTTTGCACAGTATCATCATTGAGTATTTACTTATTGATTGACTAATGATGACATGTTTGGGTGTGCTGTTTGATTTATGGGCTGTTTTGGTTTATAGATTGGTGGTTTCTATAAAGCAGAAAGGAGAGGAAAATATGCTGGGTAACAAAAACTAAAAGAAATCTGCAATGCAGAACAACTAAATAAAAAAGAGAGAGAGCAGATAGATGAAGTAAAACTGCCTTGTTCTAAAACAAACGGTAACTAAACTAAAGATCAATAGAATGTCAAAAGAAGATCCAAGGATGATGCCAGCCAATATGATCATAAATTCAATTTGGGCACAAACAATCAAATTATGGATATATGATCACTTCACCCTCTAAAAATTCTTATTCTCTCCCAAGCAAACCCCTGCTCCAGTTAGCAATACAGGAAAATTGAGTATAAAAAGAAAAAAAACTTTAATACAATTTTTAATTGTCAATTAAAAAGATAGATAAAAATTAAACTCTTTGTGATGCCAGCCAGCATTATGGATTATAATTGGTACCAGGTTTGAAGAGACATAGAACTGGGAATGATTTACTGAATGTAAGAATAACCTATTGCTGCATAAGAAATTACTACAAAATATAGCAACTTAAAACAACAACCATTTATCTCACAGTGTTAGTGCATCAGGAATGCATGTGCAGCATAGCTGCATCTTCTGGCTCAAGATCTCTCACAAAAATTGCAATCATTTTTGACCAGAAACTACATCATGTCAAAGGTTGTCTGGAGGAAGTTTCACTTTCAAGCTCACTTATATGAATGTTAGTAAAACTTGAACCCTGGCAGACTTTTAGCCAGGCCCAGAGAGCTTGGTTGCTGGCCATATGGGCCTCCCCATGGAGAGCTCACAACATGATGAATAGCAGAGAAGAGAGAGGAGCCAGGCTGAAGTCAGTTATTTTGTCACATCCTCAGAAGTGGCATTCCTTCACTTTTGCTGGTTGTATTCATCAGAAGTGAGTCACTAGTTCCAGCCCACACAATGAAAGAGGGAAAAACACAAAGGCATTAATAACCCGGGACGTTGGGAGTGACTTTGAGGTTAAGCAGCCTCTAAACCACAAAAATCCAGAATGAGCAGGGGAAGGTAGCACGGTTTACGCGTTGATATGTGAATTGCAAGACAATGAGTGGTATGTGTTGTGTAATAGTCTTTCCCTTCACAGGTAAGGTTGGGGAATGGGTGTGGGGGGTGCATGGAGAGATTTTAAATTTTAAAATGAAGAAAAATATCTTTAAATTCTTGGACTGCATATCATTCTGGTAACTCCAGTGGTTGCTCCTGGGGGCTTGGAGAAGAAGGTGGAATATTGGTGATTTTTTTTTTCATGTATTGTACTTTCCAATTGTTGTATAGTATGTATTATACATCTTATGTTTGTCTATCTTCAGAAAAAAAAATATATAAAACCCTGAAAACAATATTGAAAGGCTATGACACTTTTACTTTGTGTTCTCACACTCACACTACTGTATCTTTAGTAATTGTTATTTTCTATTATACAGACACATACTATTGTTGTTGTCAGAAAGTTTGATAGCATCATACCAGCTGTGGGGGAGAGGGCTTATTTCTCCCAATCTCTTCAACATTGGAAGGGATTTAGAGTCCATGCTATGTTGGTTTTAGAAGAGCAAGGAGTAATGGCTGTAATACCTTTGCTAGGAGTGGAAATGGAGGAGTAGGTTAAGTAGGAAGTGCTCTCATACAGAACAATTAGAACTGACTTCACCTTTGTACTTAATAAGAACTTTTGAGATTCTTTATTTGTTTTAATGTTTTTCCCCAGTAGTGCTTAAAAACATTTCCCATGTCCATGACCTCAGCAATCAACAGCACTCCGCAGGAATAACACAGACATGGAAGCCTCAGATTAGAAATAGAGCATCACTGAGCAACAGTGGCTACATTTGGGAAACATATCTAGACAAAAATTTGGTTGTAACAAGAATCTGCGGAATCAGTGTAGATGGCTGAGACCAGCAGACTGTGAGGACTGAGAGAACCAATTCTGCTTGAATGACATCTATTTTCCTATTTGTTCTGGTTAAGGGTAATCGCCTTCAGCAAAAACTAATTAATAATTAAGACATTCATAATTGTGATATAGTTAAGTTACTTATATGCATATGCAAGCCATATGCTATACTTCTCCAAGTGTTAATACATTTAATGCCCACAACAAACTTGTGCACCCCTGTGTAAGGAAACTAAAACTCAGAGTACTTAAAATTGCTTAAGGTCACACAGGCAGTAAATTGGAATTTGAGGTAATAACTCTCTGTTCTTATTTTCTCTCTTTGCCATCATTGTAGGCAATAAAGTATAATATTAAGAGCATGAGTTATGAACACACAATGTAGGGTCTACATCTTTGTTTCACGATTAGCTTTACAATTCTAGGCAACTTACTTTCTTTTGGTTTCCTCCTCTATAATATTCAGGTAATAACAATAACAATCTTAATGGATTATACTAAAGACAAAACAAGACAATAGATATAAAGCATCCAGAACACTATCTAGTACATACTAACTACATAATAAAATACAGGCTTATTTTAGGACACTATGCTAAAGACATGTATCTTCTCATTTAAAAATCATGAAAACACTTCAAAGCAGGTGCAATTATTATTACAATTTCAGAGATAAAAAAAAACAGAGAGTTAGAGAGATCATGTATCTAGCCCAAGATTATACCACTGGCAAGTGGTTTAGCCAGGATAGCAACCCAAGCAGTCTGATTCACGAAACTCTATGCTAAACCATTGAGCTGTTATCTGCTTGATTGTACAATCCTCATTATTTTTGTCATATTATATTGTTATATTGGTGTTCTGCTTTTATTTGTCCAAATATTCCATTGTTTACCTCATTTAGTCTTCATGAAGTTGTATTATTTTTTCTCCTCATCTTGTAAATAAAGAAACTGAGATTCAGTTAAATTAAATGATTCCCTGGCTAGCCTAATTCAATACTTGCAGAACCCAGGTTTCTGACACCTTACAGAATGACACTCTTGGTCTCACAGCTTCAGGTTCAAATTTCTGCTGAGGTTTCACTTGGCTCCTAACATGAAAAAATTCAACCTTCTTCAAGAGGAATTAGCCTGAATGCGAAAGAGCTTGAAAGAGATGAAGACAGGCTGACATGCAAAACTATGCAGATGTGTGACTAAACTCAGGATCTATAATTTGTTCTGTCTTCCCAATGTCCCCTGGAATTTATATATTATACTTTAATTGATTTCTCACCAAATGGCTGAGTTTTATGACTGGCCAATTATACAACATAGAGAAAGGGGGTTAGAAAGGTTAAGAAATAACACGTAACAAAAGATCATGTTTAAAAGGAAGAAAAACCCTCCATCACTCAGAAAGTGACAGCAAAATTATTTGATCTTACCATTTTACAGTAGATTAAAAATGGAGATGGCTTCCATTTAGGGCAACATTAGCGTAGGTGAATGTTTTCCAGGCCTTCCTCTGGATCCCACAGAATGTAAGGATAAGGACCTTGTCTGTCTCATTTACCTGTATAATGATGCCAATGCATAATAGGCACTTAAGCAATTCTTAAAAATTAATCACTCAATTTAATTATTTAATTTAATTAATTAAGTTCTTAATTTCCTTAATCAGGAAATTATGCAGACCTTCACTGATTGTTCTACGGCTGGCGAAGATTTCCAAGTACCATTGTATTTCTGTTGTTGTTGAATTGGGAAACTACAGTTTGCTTCAATTTCTAGAGTAGTGATAAAGCATAACCACGCAGAACAATTCCTTAAATGTCTATATTCATTAATTTTATTACTAATTAAGAGATGTTGGTTAAATTACTTAAACTATCTGTGCCTCAGTTTCCTATTTTATAAAATACAAAATATTTTATATTTATATTAATTATAAAACTAAACATAGGGCCGGGCGCGGCGTCTCACGCCTGTAATCTCAGCACTTTGGGAGGCTGAGGAGGGCGGATCACCTGAGGTCGGGAGCTTGAGACCAGCCTGACCAACAGGGAGAAACCCTACCTCTACTAAAAATACAAAATTAGCCGTGCGTGGTGGCGCATGCCTGTAATCTCAGCTACTTGGCAGGCTGAGGCAGGAGAATCGCTGGAACCCGGGATGCGGAGGTTGTAGGGAGCCGAGGTTGCGCCACTGCACTCCAGCCTGGGTGACAAGAGCGAGACTCCGTCTCAGAAAAAAAAGAAAAACAAACAAACAAACAAAAAACCTAAAGATAGTATAAAATGAAGATAATAAGAGTCTCTACTTCTTAGAGTGGTTCTGATGATTAAATAGATGAATGCAAGTAAAGGCATTTAGAATTGCCTGGCAGATAGTATGCACTCAATCCAGGTTGATTTTAACATAAAAATCAGTATGAATTAAAAATAAATTACTATATCAGTTAAAAGTAACTTTTAACGTGCCAAAATTAAAAGCAAAGAGTCATTTATCTAAAAACATTAGGGTACGGATATGGATTTGGCCATTATGAATATTATTTGTCTTATTCTCTGTCCCACTTAGGTCCAGAATGTATTTTTCTGAGTATTTGCACATAACCTATGCACCTCCTCCCACATACTCTAAATTATCTCTAGGCTACTTATAAGACCTAATACAACATAAGTGCTGTGTAAATGATTTTATTTATTTTGTTGTATTGTTGTTTTTCATTTTCCCAATATTTTTAAATCCACAGTTATTTGAATTTGCAGATACAGAACAAGCAGATATGGAGTGCCAACCATCCAGCTTTTGCTCTATTTTCTACACCACTTACCATGGTGCCTTGTAACTTGATATTCAGTATATATTTACTATCAAGCCCCTAAACCAGAACATAAATCTAAAAGTAAGTGATCAAAGAGGCAACGTTTTAAATATCCTAACTCGTGGCTAGCACCATGTTAGGCACATGGCAGTTCTCAGTATATTCTGGCTTACTACCTTTCTTAAACAGCTACTTCATTTGGATCAAATAAGAATTAATTTAGTTATATCAGGAGATGAAAGAGATCTAAACACGTTTACATTAAATAATTTGAGGAATCCGTTTCATAACAAAGCTCAGTGTTAGTGAAACTAAATGCCAGTTGCCATATTAATGGAAGTGTAAGGGGAATGAATGAGTAGTCAATGACTTGGAGCCATAATTGGTTACTGCCTAGTCTAAATTTAGTGTTTAGAAGGGAAAGAAAAACATTAAATCTAAGAATGAAGATGGACACCATACACACTCCAAATGATTAAATGTACAGTGGCAATTGTGTTTTCCTTCTATCTGACTTAGAGTTGGTAACAGAAAAATTCCCATTACTCTATGCCATGATGTTAAGGAAAGTCAAAGCTAATGAACCAAAAGCCCATGAAAATCCAGACTTTGAAACATAAAAATAATTGGTAACTCCTAGTTTGATGCAGTTCATTTGGAAGAAGAGGTAGTGAAGAATACTTAGGCTATGCTGTAAGAGTCTTTTCACAAACAAAAAATGTATTTTTCTAAAGCAGTAGACACCTACATGTCTAATTCCAGCAAGTGCTGAACCTTATAGCTTCTGAGAACCTGCACATTTGGGGGCCCATTAATGTGATGCATCTCAAACTATCTGTGATGAAGAAACTTTTTCTCTCTCTCGGTGTGCGTGTGTGTGTGTGTGTGTGTGTGTGCACACGCGCATACTTTTCCCCAATGTATCCTGGACCTATATGTTGTTGAAGTGCCCATGACTTGTTCATAGCTTTGGCCAATGTACTACCTGTCTAATACCCAAACTAATCTATCCCAGTTAAATGAGACAAGTCTGAAAATCACACATTTGAATTTCAAGGCAATGTCAAATTGTTATAAAGTTTTTAAGTGCTTAATCTCCATTTCTGTATTCATCTCATCTTGGAGCAGCAAGAAGCAGACTTTGAGGGTGAACACTGGTTCATGGAGCAACTTTCTGTAGCATTGTAGAGGAAGACCTCTAAGATATAACCTGAATAAGGAGAATTGTGAGATAGAAAATGAAACACAGGAAGTCAGAAATGTTTGTAGACAGATTACTATGAATGAATCTGTGGAAAACATACTATCAAAGAAAACCTGGAGAATAAACATAAAAAATTTAACTTCAGTCATTGGGTAAAGAGAAACTTCAAAACAATGAAAGAGCTAATGTTCAGGACCTGAGTGAAGAAATTGTGCCATAAGGAAGCACACTAGTAGATTTAAGTAGTCCAGATATTTTTGTCCGGCATATTTTAGGGGTTTATTCTGTGGATAGCATTCATTGTTCAATTATTAAGAGAACTAAAAAGAAGTATAATATTCAAAGGTGGTGTTCAAGGAGTTTGAAATACAGATGGGACATAATAGATATATAAATGAAAGTTTAAATGAAAATAAAATACCTAAACACTAATATTAAATTAATAAAAATATAAGAAATTATTACATTCCATGAGATATTCAAGATTACACCCTGGTTGGAGCAACTAAATAGTTCAGGTAGAAACTGAAAGAGGGAGCATGATCAAAGAAGAATTGTGTGTAAAATGATTCGCAGAATTGGCAGGTTATGGCAATAATCACAATAACCATTATTTGTTGAGAGCACACAATGTGTGTCAGGTATTGTTTTAAATGCTTTAGAAGTGTGGCCCTACTTAACTGTTACAATAATCTTGAGAAATAAGTGTAATTAACCTCATTTTAAAATTAACGCTTAAAGAAATTAAGTAACTTGTTCAAGGTCATGTAGCTTATAAATAGCACAGAAATTAAACTGAGGTCTACTTAAGTCTACCTAAAACACTCCTGCTAAATAATGGCTGATATAATGTACCATTTAGAAAGGTTAGAGCTAAGCTGTTATCATTAGCTATTAGCTATCATCTCCTCGTCTGCCTCATAAAAATATGGGTGCTACATAAATTTTAGGTATTATTATTCTTATTAGACTTATTACTATCATGTCTATAAAAAACTGTACAGGAACCAAAATAAATATTCTTACTGAGAACAGAAAGAATCAAATTGATAATTTCAAAAGTGTTTGTATTTTTTACTTATGTGAGAATTAGTAGTTGAAAGTGTAGATTTAAAACGCAGTAACATCAATTATAAATTCATGTTATAAAAATTAACTCAGAAGAAAATGGAAAGTCAAGGAACTTAAGCATACTTTCCTTTTCACCGTCTATCAGTTAGGATCAGTTTTAAATAATATTTAAATATTTGTCTCTCAAGTAAAAGAAGTCTGGAAGTAGAAAGTGCAGGGTGATATTGTGACTCCATGGCTATTGTGAATATATCACACCTCAAGGCCACTTCATGATCTAAAACAGCTGCTATCATGGGTCTCAATATGGGTCTCTACAGATTCATCTTATTTGATGTCCTTTGGACTTCCTGGATCTAGATGTCTATTTCTTTTCCTAGGTTTGGGAAGTTTTTAGTCATTATTTCTTTGAATAAACGTTCTTCCCCTTTTTCTCTTTGTTCTATAAATTTCACAATGCATACATTGGTCTGATCAACGATGTCCCATAACTCCTTTAAACTTCATTCTTTTTCATTCTTTCTACTTTTTGCATCTCTGACTGGATGATTTTCAATAAACTGTCTTTGAGTTAACTGATCTTTTATTCTGCTTTATCATCTCTGCTGTTGAAACCTTCTATTGAATTTTTCAGCGTATTTGCTGTATTCTTCACATTTATAATTTCTCTTTGGTACTTTTCCATACTTTCTATCTTTTTGATGACATTCTCACTTTGTTCGTGCTTTCTTCTGTTGGCCTCAGTTAACATCACTATGGTCATTATTTTGGATTCTATGTTCAATAAATAACATAACTATATGCCATTAGAGTCAGTTTCTAAACTTTTACTTTATTCTTTTATTTGGAACACACTTCTCTATTCATTTTCTTTGACTCTCTGTGTTGGTTTCTACAGATCAGACATATCAGACTCTATCCAGTCTTTACAGACTGGCTTCAGATAGAAGGTGACCCCCACCAGATAGCACAGCGAGAGATTCTAAGTGCCTCTCAAACCACTGTGCTCATCAAAACTGATGTTTTGTTCTTAGCAGTCCTCTGGAGACCTGAGTATACCAAGTTCCCTCAGTGCTCCAGGATAGGCAAGATAGAAATCATTTTCACAAGTTACAGCCAGAAACATAGGGGTGCTATATGTGTAATCCAATTACTTCTCTCCTCCAGGAATAGCTGGGAGCTGTAGTTTATTACCCACTTGCTCTGCTCTGAGCTGAGAAGGGGAGCTGTGGGAAATGCCTGCCTGATCATTCAAACAACATATTCTTTCAAACCATAGGTTTGCTCTCTGTCACCCCTAAGGGCCTAGCAAATCATGGGCCCTGTTGGCTCACAGAGACAGGTGGAATACAAGTTAGTCTCGCAGGTAGCAGCTGGAAAAGTTAGGATGCTAAATGTAGAATTCAACTCCTACTATGGAGCAGCTGAAGGCTTGGTTTTATTGCTGGAGCAAACCATGGAGAAAAGTCATGAGAAGTGCCCATATGCTTACTAAAACACCCAAAGGTCTAGTTGATAGAACTGCAGACTCATTATTGAATTTCAGGAAGCACAAAGCAGCATAATCAGTTCCTTTGAGATATTTTCCCCAGGGTCCTACATATTATATCTACTTTTATTTCATTTGATTGAGCTAGGAATACAGACCCACATAGCTACAAAGAGATGTATTTTAGGTGAGCATATTAAAGTTTTGAATAAAATCAAGATAGGTAAGAAAAGGAAATTTAATAGGGTTAAAAAAACTACTAATAGCATTTTCTGCTACACACTTTGTGCTTGCTCTCTATCACAGCATTATAAAGCATCCAGGCTCACATGAACACCAATGTATTTATAATGTACAAATTCAATAGGATCTAGGCAGTAATTTTGTTTTCTTGTTTAAATTTTGAGTGTGATATTAACCAAAGAAGTTAAATTTCCAAAAGATGGTTTCAGAGGGATGTGATTTGCTCTTCTAATTATATGCATACAAAAGTAAAAAGTAAGAAAATCACAGATTTATTATTTCTAAATAGTTGAAGGTTATTCATGGTGACTTTAATACCATAAATAAATAAACATGATAATCTTACGTACTGAATAGCATGGCACCTTAAAAAGAATAAATATTAAAACTCCATGACAATTGAGGTATATTATATAGAAAGATTTCAAGAAAATAATAATTTATTTTTAATTTTAAGAAGATCAAATAAGAGGTGACAAAGTCACCAGTCAAAGGCATGGGGGAACTAGATATTGTTGTACTGTCGTGGATGTTGACATGACAGAAAAAGGATTTGAGGCTTTGAAACTGTGCCTATGAGTTAGTAAAAGGTATTTATGATTAAAAATGGATAGAGAGATAGAAAGCCCAAGATCTACAGCAAAGCCTGTATCTGAGCTGCTGTGACTAACACCATAAAGAAACAGGCCATATTGTGCAAACAGAAACATACTGAAAGACAAACACAGTTATGTATGCAAAACGTCCCACAAACAACAGCAGGTGAATTACATTGCTGCATATCAAAGGAAAAATAATTTTTTAATCATGATAAAGTGTAATAGTAACTAAGAGAACAAAATGACATGAAAAGAACTTCTCATTTGAATATTTATTATTTATAATTATTCTCTTGAAATGTCTTAGGAAATATAACTATATTTGCTATTGCCACAAAAAAACTAAACATTTACCTGTAATTTTGAAAAAATAAATGGAAGAGGAATAAAACAATACATAAAAAGGAGGAAAACCTATTTAAATATAAAATTAGCAGTTTTATCACAGAAAGTAGTAGATAAGAAAGGAAGCGAAGTGTAATTTAAAAGAACAGTAAGATAAAATACTTATCTACTTCCTAGGGGAAATTATGTTCATCAAAAAGAATTTTTAATTTTAAGATATATACGTATAAAGGTTAAAATAATATTTATAAAGAGCTGTCAGCTAAATATTAATTGAACATAAAAGATTAAACCATTATTGAGTACTTAATGGGTAATACAATACAAAATTATTTTGAATTTCCTTCTTCCAGGTAAAACACAAAAGAGAAAGAAATTTAGACTTAATGCAGTGCATTGTTAATAAGAAAGTTGTCTAATTGGGTTTATAAATTTAATTGCTACAATTCTGTACAGAAAATAGCATATTAAAAATATTTACATGCTATCAACGTGGTAGAAGAGGAAGGCCTAGGCCCTCTTTTTCTCTACAGGCACACTGATTCAACAACAGTACACAGAAAATACGCTCTGAAGTTGGGAGGTTCATTCATTTCATGTGAGCATGAAACCAGCCATGTCAAAGCTGGTATAATTATTTGAGATACTCTTTCAACATAAGCTCTATCCTCAGTACAATGTCATATGATTAGGAGAAAACCTTTTGCTTCCAGATTTTTCCTTGTGAGATACGAAAAGGACTGAACCATATGTCTAACATCCTAATTATTCTGAGGGATGTCCAAGGCAGTGGCTTTTGTTGTGTCTGTCTCAGAGTGTTGACAGTACCCAGCATACTCTAGATGTCAGGGGACCACTTAGAAGAGACTGTGTTTTGATCTATTATCATACTAGCACATGCCACAGCCCTACCCCTCAGCTCAATGCAAAATAAGCAGGTGAAAAAATACCCACTTTCCATTCTTTTCATGGGAAAGGAAGAAAAGGACTGGGTCATATATCCAATACTCTGATTATTATGAAGGCTGTCCAGGTCACTGGCTTTTATCTTGCCTGTCTTGTACTGCAAACAGAACCCAGTATACTCTAAAGAGCTGGGGGCCACTGATATCAAAGACAGTAATTTGAACAAGCACAAGTTAAAGAGGTCACCAAAATATCTGACTGGGCTAATTAGTGAGGTTGTTCTTTCATAAAAGTTCAGGCTGTGGAGATGGGGAGAAGTGGCTGCTGTATCTAATGCATAAGCATCAATACAAAAATCAAGAAAAAAGAAGAAACAGGGAAATATATTCTAAACAAAGGAACAAGATAAATCTCCAGAAACAGATGCTAATGAAATAAAGATATATGACTTACCAAACAGAGAATTCAAAATGACCATCATTAAGATGCTCACAACAAAGAAATAGTAAATACAGAAAAGTACCAAACAGAAATCATAGAGCTGAAGAATATAACAACTGAACTAAAAATTCAATATAATGGAATTCACCAATGGATAAAATCAAGCAAAATAAAGGATAAGCCAAATCTGGGTCAGGTTATTAGAATTCATTTAGTCAGAAGAACAAAAAAAATGAACAAAAAAGAGTGAAGAAAGCCTAAGGGACTTATAGGACACCATTAAGTGAACTAATATACACATTATGGAATTTACAAAAGGAGAATCGAGAAAGGGGCAGAAACCATATTCAAATAAATAATGGCAAAAACTTGTCAAATCTTGCCTGTCTGGGAAAGAAAATAGACATCCAAATTCAGAAAGTTCAAAGGACAGTAAACAAGATGAACCCAAAGAAATTCAAACTGAGATACATTATAATCAAATTATTGAAAGTCAAAGACAAAGAATTTTAAAAGTTGGAAGAGGAAAGTCGTATGCTTTATACAAGAGACTTAAATCTCTTGTATAAAGTCCTTAAGACTATCTGATTTTTTTTAACAGAAATATTGCAGGCTGCAGTGGAGTGTGATGACATATTCAAAGTGCTGAAAAAATACATTATCAATCAAGAATATGATACCAACAAAATGGTCTTTCAAATATAAAGGCAAGAGAAAGACTTCTCCAGAAGAACAAAAGTGAGAGACTTCATCACCACTGGACCTGTCTTACAAATGATAAATAAGTTCTTCAAGTTGAAAAGAAAAGATGCTAAATGGCAATACACAAACATATAAAAAAAATTGTTGATAAAGGTAACTATATAAAAAATAGAGAATACTGTAATACTGTAATGGCTGTGGGTAAATAACTTTTAATTTTTGTATAAAAGTTAAAATACAAAAGTATTTAAAAATACATATAAATATTAAAATTTGTTAATGAGCACACAATAAAAAAATGTTAAATGTGATATTAATTACATGAAGTAGTGGGGAGAAAAGAGTAGATTTTTTTTTTTTTGGAATTGATTTAAGGTTTTGTGCAAATACATTACTTTATTTAATACCCATAGTAATAACAAAGAAAATACCTATGGAAGTAACAGAAAAGAAAAAGAGAAAGGATTCATGGCATATTACTATAATAAATAAACAAAACTCAAAGAAAAAAACAAGAGAGGAAAATAGAGACAAAACAATCATGAGACAAAACAGCTAATAAAATCAGAAAATTGAGTTCTTTCCTATTGATAATTAAATGTAAATAGACTAACCTCCCTATTCAAAAGACATAATGTAGCTAAATGGATTTTAAAAATCCAAATATATGCTGTCTTCACTCACTTTAGATTTAAGGACACAGGCTAAAAGTTTAGGAATAGAAAATATATTCTATGTAAATGGAAATCAAAAGAAAGCAGGAGGGGCTCTGCTTGTAGCAGGCAAAACAGACTTTAAGTGAAAAACTTTCAAACAAGATAAAGAAAGACATTACAGTATTATATTATATTGTAATTATAATGGTCAGTTCATCATGGAGATTTAATAATTACAAATATGTATATACCCAGTGTCAGAGCACCTAAATATATAAATGAATATTGACAGAACTGAAGGGAAAATAAATAGTCCCACAATAATAGTAAGAGACTTCAATACCCCACTTTTAATAATAGATAGAGAATAAATAAGAAAACATTAGATTTGAACACCACTACAGACGTAATAAACCTAATGGACTTGTATAGAACATTCAACTCAACAACAGCAGAAAATACATTCTTATCAAGCACACAGAAAACGTTCTCCAGGATAGATCATAAGTTAGAGTACAAAACAAATCTTTACAAATATGAGAAGATTGAATCATACCAAGTATATTTTCATATTACAATAGAAGAAAACTTGAAATCATTAAGAAGGAAAATGGGAAAATTTACAAATATGTAAATATTAAACAACACACTTTTGAATAACCAATGAATCAAAAAAGAGGTGAAAAGGAAAATCAGAAACCATCTTGAGACAAATAAAAATAAAAGCACAACATATCAAAACTTACGATATGCAGCAAAATCAGTAGTAAGAGGGAGGTTCATAGCAACTGAGGACCATATTTTAAAAAGAAGAAATATCCAAGTAAACAGCTTAACTACACCTCAATGGAATCAGAGGGGAAAAAAAGGACATTAGCAAAAGGACAGAAATAATTATTAGAGGAGAAATACATAGAAAACAGAAAAACAGACATATATGATGAAACAGAATTGGTTATTTGTAAAGATAAGCAAAATTCACAAATTATTAGGTAAACAAACAAAAAAGAAAATATTCATATAAATAAAAAATGAAAGTGACTTTAAAACTAATGACACATAAATAAAAAGGATCATGAGAGACTACTATAAACAATTATATTCCAAAAAATAGAATAATCTGGAGGAAAAGAATACACTTCTGGAAACACACAACTAATCAAGTCTGAAATCTAAAGAAATAGAAAATTGGGACATACTAGCAATATATATGAAGATTGAATCAGTAATGAAAAACTTCTCAACAGCGAAAAAAAAAAGACTAGATAGTTTCACTGAAGAATTCTAACAAATATTTAAATATTAAAGAAGAATTAATGCCAACCCTTCTCAATTTCTTCCAAAAAAATTGAGGAGGGAAGAACATTATAAATACATTTTATTTGGCCAGCATTATCCTGATACCAAAGATAGACAAAGATGCTACAAGGAAAGGGAACTACAGACCAATATTTCTAATGTACATAAATGGAAAAAACCTCAACAAAATACCAGCAAACAATCAACTTCATAGTAAAAGGATCACACACTATGAGTCAGTGGAATTTATTCTTGGGATACAAGAAAGATTCAAAAAATGAAAATTAATAAATGTGATATACTGCATTAACATAATGAAGGATGAAAACCACATTATCATCTTAATGGGTTCAAAAAGAAAGCATTTGAAAAAATATCCAATAATTTTTCATAGCAAAACCTCTCAATAAACTAAGAATAGAACGAAATTATGTTAATGAAATTAAGGCCATGTATGAAAAGGCCACAGTTAACAGCATACTCAGTGATAAAAAGTTGAAAGAAGCAGGAACAAAAAAAGGATGACCACTCTCACCACCTGTATTCAGGATAGTACTGAAACTTCTAATCACAGCAATTAGGCAAGAAAAAAATAAACAAAAAGCTTTGAAATTCGAAAGGAAAAAGTACAACAATCCCTACTTGTAGGTGATATGATCTTATTAGTAAAAGCCATAAGGATCAAACAAAATCTGTCAGAAATAAAAAATGAATTCAGTGAAATTGCAAGATATGAAATTAACATAAAAAATCATTGTCTTTCTATACACCAACAGCAAATTATCCACAAAGGAAAATAAGAAAGCAATCCCATTTACAATAACATCACAAAGAATACTTAGAATATTGGCCTGAAGTTTTCTTTTCTTGTTGCATCTCTTCCCAGTTTTGGTATCAGGATGATGATGACTTCATAAAATGAGTTAGGGAGGAGTCCCTCCTTTTGGAATAGTCTCAGAGGGAATGGTACCAGCTCATCTTTGTATTTCTGGTAGAATTCAGCTGTGAATCCTTCTGGTCCTGGGCTTTTTTTGGTTGGTAGGCTGTTAATTCCTGCCTCAATTCCAGAACTTGTTATTGGGCTATTCAGGGATTCAACTTCTTCCTACTTTAGTATTGGTATGGTGTATGCATCCAGGAGCTTATCCATTTCTTCTAGTTTTTCTAGTTTATTTGCATAGAGTGTTTATAGTATTCTATGAGTAGTTTGTATTTCTGCGGGGTCAGTGGTGATATCCCCTTTATCATTTTTTATTGAGAGAGTCTTCTCTCTCTTCTTCCTTATTGGTCTATCTAGTGGTCTATATATTTATTTATTTTTTTCAGAAAACCATCTCCTGGGTTTGTTGATTTTTTGGAGGGTTTTTCACGTCTCTATCTCTTTCAATTCTGCTCTGATCTTAGTTATTTCTTGTCTTCTGCTAGCTTTTGGCTTAGCTTGCTCTTGCCTCTCTAGTTCTTTTAATTGTGATTTTAGGGTGTTGATTTGAGATCTTTCTAGCTTTCTAATGTGGGCATTCAGTGCTTTAAATTTCCCTCTTAACACTGCTTTAGCTGTGTCCCAGAGATTCTGGTATGTTGTCTTTGTTCTCATTGGTTTCAAAGAACTTCTTGATTTTTGCCTTAATTTCATTATTTATCCGGGAGTCATTCAGGAGCAGGTTGTTCAATTTCCATGTAATTGTGTGATTTTGAGTGAGTTTCTTAGTCCTGAGTTCTAATTTGATTGCATTGTGGTCTGTGAAACTGTTTGTTATGATTTCAGTTCTTTTGCATTTGCTGAGGAGTGTTTTACTTCCAATTATGTGTTCAGTTTTAGAATAAGTGCCATATGGCACTGAGAAAAATGTATATTCTCTTGATTTGGGGAAGGGAGTTCTGTAGACATTTACTAGGACCACTTGATCCAGAGCTGAGTTTACGTCCTGAATATCCTTGTTAATTTTCAGTCTCATTGATCTGTCCAATACTGACAGTGGGGTGTTAAAGTCTCCCACCATTATTGTGTGAGAGTCTAAATCTCTTTGTGGGTCTTAAGAACTTGTTTTATGAATCTGAGTGCTCCTGTGTTGGGTGCATATACACTTAGAGCAGTTAGCTCTTCTTGTTGAATTGTTCTATTTACCATTATGTAATACCTTTCTTTGTCTTTTTTGATCTTTGTTGGTCTAAAGTCTGCTTTGTCAGAGACGAGGATTGCAACACCTGCTGTTTTTTGCTTTCCAAGTGCTTGGTATATTTTCCCCCATCCCTTCATGTTGAGCCTGTGTGTGTCTTTGCACATAAGATGGGTGTCCTGAATACAGCATACTGATGGGTCTTGAGTCCTTATCAAATTTGCCCATCTCTGTCTTTTAATAGGGGCATTTAGCTCATTTACATTTAAGGTGAGTATTGTTATGTTGAAATTTAATCCTGTCATCATAATGCTATTGGGTTATTTTGCATACTAGTTGATGTAGTTTCTTCATTGTCATTGATCTTTATATATTCTTGTGTTTTTGCAATGGCTGTTACTGGTTTCACCTGTCCATGTTTAGTGCTTCTCAGACCAATATCCCTGATGAACATCAGTGTGAAAATCCTCAATAAACTACTGGCGAACCGAATCCAGCAGCATATCAAAAAGCTTATCCACCATGATCAACTCAGCTTCATCCCTGGGATGCAAGGCTGGTTCAACATATGCAAATCAATAAATGTAATCCATCACATAAACAGAATCAAAGACAAAAACCACAGGATTATCTCAGTAGATGCAGAAAAGGCCTTTGATAAAATTCAACATCCCTTCATGTTAAAATCTCTCAATAAACTTTATTTATCTCATCATTTGATAAAATTCAACATCCCTTCATGTTAAAATCTCTCAATAAAATTTATTTATCTCATCAATAAACTAGGTATTAATGGAACATATCTCAAAATAATAAAAGTTATTTATGACAAACCCATAGCAAATATCATATTGAATGGGCAGAAGCTGGAAGCATTCCCTTTGAAAACTGGCATGAGACAAGGATGCCCTCTCTCACTACTCCTATTCAACATAGGACTGGAAGTTCTGGCCAAGGTAATCAGGCAAGAGAAAGAAATAAAGGGTATTCGAATAGAAAGAGAGGGAGCCAGGTTGTCTCTGTTTGCAGATTATATATTTAGAAAACCCCATCATCTCAGCCCCAAAACTTCTTGAACTGATAGGCAACTTCAACAAAGTCTCAGAATACAAAATCAATGTGCAAAAATCACAAGCATTTCTTTACACCAACAATAGGCAAGCAGAGAGCCACACCATGAATGAACTCCCATTCACAATGGCTACCGAGGGAATAAAATACCTGGGAATACAGCTAACAAGGAATGCAAGGGACCTCTTCAAGGGGAACTACAAACCACTGCTCAAGGAAATTAGAAAGGACACAAACAAATGGAAAAACATTCCATCTTCATGGATAGGAAGAACCAATATCATGAAAATGGCCATACTGCCCATTGTAATTTATAGATTCAATGCCATTCCCATGAAACTGCCATTGACATCCTTCACAGGATTAGAAAAAAACATTTTAAATTTCATACGGAATCAAAAAAGACCCTGTATAGTCAAGACAGTTCTAAGCAATAAGAGCAAAGCTGGAGGCATCACCCTACCTGACTTCAAACTCTACCAGAAGGCTACAATAACCAAAACAGCATGGTACTTGTACCAAAACAGACATATAGACCAATGGAGCAGAACAGAGACCTCAGAAATAACACCACACATCTATGACCATCTGATCTTTGACAAAGCTGACAAAAACAAGCAATGGGGAAATGATCTCCTATTCAGCAAATGGTGCTGGGAAAACTAGCTAGCCATATGCAGAAAACTGAAACTGGATCCCTTCCTTATACCGTATACAAAAATTAACTCAAGATGGATTGAAGACTTGACTGTAAAACCCAAAACCATAAAAATCCTAGAAGAAAACTAGGCAATACCATTCAGGACATAGGCATGGGCAAAGACTTTATGACTAAAATACCAAAAGCAATTGCAGCAAAAGCCAAAATTGACAAATGAGATCTAATTAAACTAAAGAGCTTCTGCACAGCAAAAGAAACTATCATCAGAGTGAATAGGCAACCTACAGAATGGGAGAAAATTTTTGCAACCTATCCGTCTGACAAACATCTAATATCCAGAATTTACAAGGAACTTAAATATATTTACAAGAAAAAAACAAATAACCCCATCAAAAAGTGGGCAAAGGATATGAAAGACAATTCTCAAAAAAAAGACATTTATACAGCCAGCAAACGTGTGAAAAATAGCTCAACATCACTGATGATCAAAGAAATGCAAATCAAAACCACAATGAGATACCATTTCATGCCAGTCCAAAAAGTGATTATTAAAAAGTCATGAAATAATAGATGCTGGCAAGGCTGTGAAGAAATAGGAATGCCTTTACAATGTTGGTTAGAATGTAAATTAGTTCAATCATTGTGGAAAACAGTATGGTGATCCCTCAAGGATCTAGAACCAGAAATACCATTTGACCCAGCAATCCCATTACTGGGTATATGTGAAAGGAATATAAATTATTCTACTATAAAGACACATGCACACATATGTTTATTGCAGCACTATTTACAATAACAAAAACATGGAATCAACCCAAATGCCCATTAATGATAGACTGGATAAATAAAATGTGGTACATATATACCATGGAATACCCTGCATCCATAAAAAGGAGTGAGATCATGTCCTTTGCAGTGACATGGATGAAGCTGGAAGCCATCATCCTAAGCAAACTAACACAGGAACAGAAAACCAAACACTGCATGTTCTCACTCATAAATGAGAGTTGAACATTGAGAACACATGAACACAGAGATGGGAACAACACACACCAGGGCCTATTGCGAGGTTGGGGGCTGAGTGGAGGAGCTTAGAGAATGGGTCAATAGATGCAGCAAACCACCATGGCACACAGTATACCTATGTAAGAAACATGCACATTTTCACATGTATCCTGCTGTTTTTTGTTTTTGTTTTTGTTTTTTGAAGAGAAAAGAAAAGAATATTCAGGAGTAAACTTACCAAAGAGGTAATAAAATACTTATATATTAAAGACCATCGAACATTCATGAATGAAATTAAAGAAGGCACAAAGAACTGGAAAGACATTCTGTGTCCATGGATTAGAAGACTCAATATTGTTAAAATATCCATGACATTCAAAGGAATTTATACATTCAATGCAATTCTTATCAAAATTCTGATAGTATTTTTTTCCAAAAATATAAAAAAAAATTATAAAATTCATGTGGAACCACAAAGAACCACAAACAGCCAAAATAATCTTAAGAACAATACAGCTGGAGACATCATACTTCCAGATCTCAAAATATAAATGAAGATACATATAAATAAATACAAAGTATAAGTAAAGCCACAGTAATTAAAACAGTGTGTTATTGGCATAATGACAGACACATAAGCCTATGGAACAGAATAGAGAGCTGCAAAATAAACCCATGCATATACAATTAACTGAACTTCTACAAAGTTGCTTC
Source organism: Hylobates moloch (assembly GCF_009828535.3). Taxonomy (NCBI): domain Eukaryota; kingdom Metazoa; phylum Chordata; class Mammalia; order Primates; family Hylobatidae; genus Hylobates; species Hylobates moloch. The sequence continues at coordinate 12,650,065 of NW_026652299.1, forward strand.
GAATGCACAATGGGAAGAAGATAGTCTCTTCAACAAATTGTTTTGGAAAAAATGTATATCCAACATGCAAAATAATGAAATTGGACTCTTACCTTACATCATACACAAAAATAAACTTCAAATTGATTGAAGACTTAAACATAAATACTTGAAACAGTAAAACTCCTCAAATCAAAGAAAATATTAGAAAAAAGCTTTACAACATTGGTCTTGGCAATGATTTTTTGCATATGACACCAAAAGCACAGGAAACAAGCAATAATAGACAAGCAAGAACACATCAAACTAAAAATCTTCTGCATAACAAAGGAAACAACAGAGTGAAAAGGCAACTTGCTGAATGGGAGAAAATATTTGCAAATGGCATATCTGATGAAATGTTAATATCCAAAATATATAAAGAACTTCTTCAATTCAATAGCAAAGAAAAAACAACCTGGTTAAAAATTGCTTAAAGACTTGAATAGACCTTACGATCCAGCAATCCTGCCTCTGAGTATTTATCCAAAAGAATTGAAACGTAGATCTCAAAGAAATATTTACACTGCTATGTCCATTGTAACATTATTCATGGTAGCCAACCTGTGGAAACAACCTAAGTGTCCATTTATAGACAGATGGTTAAAGAAAATATTGTATATACAAACAATGAAATATTATTCAGTCTTTTAAAAAAGGAAATTCTGTCGTCTGTGACAACATGGATGAAACTTGAGAACACTAGGTTAAAAGAAAGGACAAATACTTCGTGATGCCACTTAGATGAAGGATATAAAATAGTCAAATACATGTAAGCAGAGGGTAGAACAGTGGATGCCAGGGACTAGAGGGAGGGGGATGGGTCATTGATATTCAAGAGGTACAAAGTTTCAGCTGTGCAAAATGATTATGTTCCAGAGGTCTGTTTTACAACAGTTAACAATACCGTATTGAACACATGAACATTGAATAGGGAAAAATCTCATGTTAAGAGTTCTTATAATAATTTTTAAAAGAATAAAGGAAATAGCCAAAGCATGTATATATATATATATACACACACACACACACACACACACACACACACACATATATATATGAAATTGTCATAAAAAATCAGTTGTCTTTCTATATGCCAACAACAAATTATCCACAAAGGAAAGTAAGAAGACAAGTATATATATATATGCCAGAATTCAACATGAAATATAATTATATAATTTATTTTTAAAATATAAGGTGCTAACTTTGAGAAGAAAACAAAATTTTATGGGATAGGGAAAACAACCATAAGTCCAACAAATCATAAATCCATGTCATTTTAAAAGACGTACCCCATAATGTCTATGATGACTTAAAAATAGCTCAGAGGCTTAAAAAAGAAAACTAAGAAATGAAAATAAATGAGAGAAGAAAAGGAGAAATACCAAAATAAGCATTAAAGTTAAAACAATTATGAAAGAGCAGAATATTTTATTAGACAGTGAAAGCGGGACACTGTGCAATGAAATCTGAAAGGTACTTGGAAATTAATGAACGGTATTATGAGCTGAGGTATCCCACCATAGATTATGCTACAAAGCATAGCAACTGTTGAGTTTAAATTCAACAATAAATTAAACCGTATGGTAAAAGTTCAGTTACCTACAAACGTGGTTGTATCAGGTTCGTGAGTAATATATAAAAATCACCTGGACTAAAATACCCAGGGTCAGAGGAGAAAAGAGTGAAAGGTTTATTCCTCTTGTTGATGAGAGGGAGACCCTTTTGTTTGTTAGTGTGTCTTATCTAGTAAATTTGAGATTTAAATCTTTAAGTGAGTTGTCTCAATACAATAGTTCAAACACACTCATCGCAACTAAAAATATTTTCTTTTTATTTTCAGTAAAAAACAGCAGTTATGATGAATAGCAAATCCATTTTCCTTTTTAGAAAACAAAATCATCCAGTTGCAACTAACAAATATAAAAAGTACTTTTAATATAGCACCAGAAAGCATGGCATTATCTCAGGAGAACTGTAAAAGTTACTGATGAAATCTAGTTAGGTTACAGATAAGTGCTATGGGATATTCCTTATTTGGAATCCATTTCCAAACTAAATGAAGACAGATGAGGAAAATAGGGAAGAATACACCAATATCTATGCTGCCAAAGTGAAAAATTAAATGATACAGAGGTTTAAACTACATGCAAATATCCTAATACCTGCTGACGATTTACCCGATGTTTTACTTTTCATCTAGATTTATGAAATCAAGTATTAATAGCTTATTCATTTTAGATACAGCATTGTCAAGCGAAATATTTCACATTTGTTATACTTTCTTTTTGAATTCCTCCATTCCGTTCTCTTAATTTCTCTTTTCTTTTTGATTCCGCTTTATTTTCTCTTCTTTGATCCATATTCTCCTTACAATTTTTCTGCTTCAGAGGAGAGATTTCCCAGTTCCCACCACTTATAGCCATTCATTGACTCACCAATCTATCACAATGCTCCTTTAATAATCTCATCTTTTGTTCTGCAATTCACTTGAATTTTATAAGAATGAGTTTCAGAATGTATTAAATACAGAGGAAATTCTCTGGAACTCCAGCCCATTTTCAATTATCTGCATTTATTTACATTTCTCATTTTATTCTTTCCCTCAAAATACTACTCTAACTCAATTAGTGATGATTGCTTAATAGAGCAATTTATTAAAGTATCTTAGTACAAAATAATTTGAATGCAGATGATTGTTTATTCGTTGGAAACATTTGGCAGTAAGAACACTTTTCTGTAAAATGATGGACATTTTTGGAAGATACTAAGAGAGGCTATGGCAAGAAAAGAAGATCAAGAACATCCCCTCTCACTAAAAATAATGAATATTTTATTCTTTTTCATGAATCCACTGAATCTCTATCACTCTAACAGACTACCAGTATTAAATTAATTATGAGAAACATGGATAGTGTCTGGACTCAAATCCACTAACTCTTTCTGAGATACAGCAGGCCTAACACACTAGGTACATTGTTCTAACAACTGAGATTCTTTGCTGTGAATATATAATCTTGGCTTTAGAACTTTTCAGATACCGTTCACATCAGGATGTATTACTTCATATATAACATATATGAAGATAACAGATACTTTGCTGTGAATATATAATCTTGGCTTTAGAACTTTTCAGATACTGTTCACATCAAGCATGTATTACTTCATATATAACATATATACTATTACATCATCTATAACAATATTATATATGTATTACCTCATATATGACCTATATAATATTACTTCATAAATGACAATATACTAAAACAAAATAAGATAAAAATATTATGATACTTTCAAGGATAACTAGGAGGAAAACTTCCCAAGAAACTCAAGCCATGCATAAGTGAATAGCTGCTCATAAAGCATGTCTTCTATTTAAAAATCTTACAACTTTAGCAAATGGCTCTCATGTTATTCTAATCATGCTAAAGAGATGACTCAGGAATTGTTAAAAAAAAATCATCCAGTGTGACAGTGGTTTCAGTACTTGATTTCTAGGATGGAAGGAATCTAAAAACTGTGGTAAGGAAGCTTTAAAAACTAGGCCCAGCGACTTTTAAAAGCCTAATGGAAATTGAACAACTGCTATTTGATACTATATGGCATACTTAGTTATGTGTGGCCCTAAAAATTATACATAGGGAAATAGCTTATTATGTGAGGTCAGAGGGGAAAATAACAAAACGGGGAAGAATTAGGAACAACTGGACTAGACAGTTTTTCTAATAGCTAAAAATTCAAGCTGATGATTAAAATATTAGAAAGGGGTAAAGCTCGTATTACATTATTTAGCAGAAGCTGATAAAGGATTCTGGATCCCTTGAGACAGTGAAGAAGAAATCTCAGTAGAAAATTTTGTTATATCATCCAGAAAATGCTCTTTGTATTTAGGTTACATATCTCAAGGCAGCTCAAAATTCTACTTTGCTCATCCAGCCACAGCTCTGCTACTGGGTAGTTCTATACAGGTTATTTGGAATACAGATTGTCATTCTAATTTATGAGGAAGGATTTGCATTGTCCTCAACTGAGCTTCAGGAACTCGCAGGCAGGAAATTTTCTGGGCATCAACCATTTGTCTCCTTATCTTCAAGGACTTGGTCTCTCCAAAGGTTGGAGCAGATTTCCAAGGATGCTCTGAAGTAGATGCTGAGCAGAAACTGACCTATTAAGACTTTCCAGGTTTCTCATCACTCCTGTAGCTCCATATTCAAATACACTCAGTATATAATGCAATTATTTCAGTAAGATTTAAATTTGTAAACTATGAGTCAGATATGCAAAAAAATTAACACTACTTTAAAAAAATTGCACTCAAGTTTTCTCTCAAGCTCCTTATTCACATAAACTGATTGACTCAGACTATTTTACTCCTGTCTATCTAGCCCAACCCAGTCATGTTTAACCATATTCAGGTAGCATTATTTCAGACAGTGCCCATGTTAACGTTCAGTTACTTCCTGGAGAATAGTCTTTCAGAGTTTCCCTCACTTTCCCTCTAGTCTGTCCCTTGGTTCTGGCAATGATTGAAGTTTAGGAAAGGGTGGGGAGAGAGGCTTTGCACAGGTTACAGGGAAGGAGTACACATTAGTTCTTCCTGGTCTCATTGAGGTGTCTCTTCCTGCTTGATCTGAGCTGCTCACCCTCCTGCACTGGTATCTGCTGAGGCAGTCTGATCCTTCGTAGACTTTGACTATTGTGCCCGTACTGACTGCTGATGCCAAAATCTACAGCCTTCAGAGGTTCCTACATTCTGCAGCCTTCTTTTTTCTTATTTGTGGCAATAGTTTATTAGCAATCATTGTTAATCCTTCATACTATGTTTATTTGAAATTGTACAGAAATAATTGAAAATTCACATACAATTAGAAAATAATTCTGAAAGATCATTTTACATTATTCAATTTCCCATAGTGATACCATTTTGCAAAACTACTGTATAACATCACAACTGAATATCCTTATGGACACAAACCAACAATCTTATTCAGATTTGTCCACTTTTACTTACACTCATGTGTGTGTATTTAGTTCTAAAAAAAAATTTGTACAAGTTCATTATACGCCACAGTCAAGATACTGAATAGCTCCAAAATCCCAAGGATCCTTTGTGTGGTCCAAGTATCCATATCCCTGGTGGGGATATGAATATATATGGCTATCCCTACTATGGTGGATATGGTCCAAAAATATCCACTTCCCTGCCTTCTCCATCTCCATGTCCCTAACACTGGACAACCACTAATCTACTTTCAGTTTCTAAAACTTTGTTATTTCATAAATCTTATAAAAATGATGTCATAAACCATGCAACATAACATTTGGGGATTTGAGAGTTTTTTAATCCAGTTTTATTCCCTGTAGATTTGTTCAAATTGTTTCATGTATCAATAGTTCATTCCTTTTTAATGCTGAGTAGTATTCCATTGTATGTGTGCACCATCTTTTGTTTAAACATTGATCTACTGAATGACAGCTGAGCTGACTGCAGTTTTTTACTACTACAAATAATGCTGCTATCAACATATATATAAATATAAGGTTTTTGTGTAAACATAAGTTTTCATTTCTCTGAGTAAATGCCAAGGAGTGCAATTTGTGGGTCTTATAGTACTTGATGTTTAGTTTTTTTTTTTTAAAAAAAAAAAACACCAAAGTGGTTTTGAAAGTGGCTCTACTATTTTACACTCCTACCAGAAATGTAAGAGTGACTCCATTTCACTGTATCATCACCAATTTGGGAAATTGTAATTATTTTATATTTAGGGTATTTTAATTGCTGTATAGAGATAGCTGATATTGGTTTTAATTTCTATTTGCCTAATGTTGAACATCTTTTCATGTGTTTATTTTTTATGTGTGTGTCTTTGGGTAAAGTATCTGTTCATGTTTTTTGCCCATTTGATAACTGGATTATTTGTTCTTTTATGGTTGAGCTCAAATAGTGTTTTATGTTCTACATACTAGCCCTTTATCAGATGTGGTTTTCTCACTCTACAGCTTGTCATTCGTTCTCTTCACATGAACTTCCACATAGCAAAGTTTTAAAAATTTGCATAGGTCCAATTTATTAATTTCTTTTTCATGGATCATGGTTATGGTGTTATGTCTATGAACCTAGCCATAGACCTCCCAAATTTCCTCCTATTTCATTTCTAAATTTTTGTGTTTTATATCTTAAATTTGTCTATACTTCATTTTGGGTTAATTTATGAGGATTATGAGGTTTAAGTTTTTTGGCTTTTAGTTGTCCAGTTGCTCTAGGACATTTGCCATAATGAAGTGCATCTTCCTTGTACTTGCTTTTGCCTCATTACCAAAAATTGGTTAGAGTCAACTGATCTTTGGCAAAGTAGCAAAGGCAATACAATGGTGAAAAGGCAATCTTTCCAGCAAATGGTGCTGGAAAAACTGGACATTCACATGCAAAGAAAATAGATTTAGACACAGACCTTACATGCTTCACAAAAATTAACCCAAAATGTATCACAAACCTAAATGTACAAAGTAAAACTACAAATGTCCTAGAAGATAATAGATGAGAGAATCTAGATGACTATGAATTTAGCATTGGCATTTTCCAACACCAAAGGCACAATCTATGAAAGAAAGAATTGAAAAGCGGACTTCATTAAAATTAAAAATTTCTGGTCTAGCCCAGATGCGGTGGCTCATGCCTCTAATCCCAGCACTTTGGGAGGCCGAATGCAGGCGGATCACCTGAGGTCGGGAGTTTGAGACCAGCCTGACCAACATGCAGAAACCCCATCTCTACTAAAAATACAAAATTAGTCAGTAATCCCAGCTACTCGGGAGGCTAAGTCAGGAGAATCTCTTGAACCCAGGAGGCAGAGGTTGCAGTGAGCCACGATCATGCCGTTGCACTCCAGCCTGGGTAAGAAGACCAAAACTCCATCTTAGAAAAAAATAATTTCTAGTCTGTGAGAGACACTGTCAAGATAAAGAAAATATATGCCACAGACTTGGAGAAAATACTTGCAAAAGACATATCTGATAAAGGACTGTTTTCTAATATACACAAAGAACTCTTAAAACTCAACAATAAGAAAACAAACAATCTGTTTTAAAACGGGCCAAAGACCTTAAGAGACATTTTACCAAGATACACAAATGACAAATAAGCACATGAAAAAAATGTTCCATATAATTTGTCACCAGGGAAATGCAAATTAAAACAATGAAATAGCACTCCATACCTATTAGAATGATAAAAGTCAAAACACTAAAAACACCAAATGCTGATGAAGTTGTGGAGCCACAGGAACTTTCATTCCTTGCTGGTGGGAATGCAAAATTATACAGCTACTTTGGAAGACTTTGGCCATTTATTACAAACCTAAACATACTCTTACCATGCAATCCAGCAATTGTGCCCCTTAGTATTTACCAATAGGAGTTAAGGAGTTAAAAACATCTCTACACAAAAACCTGCACATGATGTTTATAGCAATTTACTTTATAAGTGCCAAAACCTGAAAACATCCAAGATGTCCTTCACTAGCTGAACGGATAAATAAATTGTGGTACATATCTAGACAATGGAATATTATTCAGTGCTTAACATATCAGCTATCAAGCCATGAAAAAAACATGGAAGAAAACAAATGCATATGCTAAGTGAAGGAAGCCAATCTGAAAAGGCTACATACTGTGATTCCAACTAGATGACATTCTGAAAAAGGAAGAACTATGGAGACAATAAAAAGATCAGTTTTTTTCCAGGGACTGGGATAGAGGGAGAGATGAATAGTCAGAACTCAGGGGATTTCTATGGCAGTGAATACACTGTGTATGATATGATATTACAGTGGTGTGTATGTTATCACACACAACCACACCCACAAATCCAAATCTGTAGAATACTCAATATTAAAAGTGAATCCTAATGTAAACAATGAAGTTGGGTGATAACTGGTGGAGAATGTTGATAATAGAAAGTTTATGCCTGTGTGGGAGTAGGAAATATATAAAAAATCTCTGTATCTTCCACTCAATTGTGCTCTGAACTTAAAACTGCTCTAAAAAATAAAGGTTTTTTTTTAAATATCAAACTTATGCTGTGGTCTATTTCTAGGTACTATATTCTGTTCCACTGATCTATTTGCCCATCCTTCTGACAATACTATATTGTTTTGATTGCTGCAGCTATATGCAAAGCCTTAAAATCAGTGGAGTGATTGCTCCTACTTTATTCTTCCTTGCCAATATCGTTGTAACTATTTTAAGGCCTGTGCCTTCCCATATGCACTGTAGAATAATCTTTTTTACAGCTGTGAAAAAAAAAAATTTGCTAGAATTTGATAGAAATTGCATTAGACCTATAGGCTAATCTGGTAAGAATTGGCATCTTTACTATGATGAGTGGTCCAACCCATAAACATTTATTTAAGTCTTCTTTGATTTATTTTATGAGCATTTTGTAATTTTCAGAAAACAGATCCTATATTTGTTTTGTTAAGTGTATACCTAAGTATTTAATTTTCTTAAGAGCAATTGTAAATGACATTATGTCTTAAATATTGGTTTCTACTTGTTCATTGTTAGTATACAGGAATATGGCTGATATTTTTGGTATTAATCTTGTATTTTGTGACTCTATTGAACTTATTTATTAATTAGAAGAGTCTTTTTGTAGGCTCCTTGGCATTTTCCACATAGACAATAATGTCATAAACAAATAGAAATCCTTTACTTTCTTCTTTTCCAACTTGTGTGTATTTTATTTATTTAGCCTTCCTGCAATGACTAGAAATTCCAGTAATATTTTGAATTAAGAAGGATGGTTGCAGATATCTGTGCCTTGTTTTTATATTATGAGTCATTTAGTCTTTCACTATTAAGTATAACGTTAATTTTAGCTTGCTTTTGTTTTTGTAGAGGTAATTTGCCTCTTTTTCAACTGGCTGGATATTTTTACCATGAATGAGTACTGGATTTTTGTCAAATGCATTTTCTACAGCAATTAATTTGATTGTATTTTTTTTTCCTCTTTGACTTATTTATATGGGAGGATATATTGACTTTCAAATGTTGAACCAGCTTTCCATACGTACAACAAACTCCACTCAGCCATGATCTACAATTTTTATATATTATAATAATTTTATATGCTATTTGATTCAGTTTGTTAATGTTTCATTGAGGATTTTTGCATCTAAGTTCATGGAAGTTATTGGTCTGTAGTTTTTGGGTTTGGAGGGCTTTTGTTGTCTGTTTTTTGGCACTCTATTTGTCTTATTTTGGTATCAGGCTTAAACCAGCCTCATTCAGAGTTGAGAAGTGTTTCCTCCTCTTACACTCTCTGGAAAACATTGTATAAATTCTTCATTTTAAAAAATGTTTGGCAGAATTCTCCAGTGAAATATTCTGGCCTGAAGATTTCTTTTGGGGGAAGATTTTAAATTATGAATTCAATTTCTTTGATAATGATGGGACTATTCAGATAGTCTATTTCATCTTGGTTGAGTTTCCAAGGAATCTAATAATTTCTTCTAAATTGAAAATTTATGAGTATAAAATTTTTTATATTATGCTTTTTTGTTTGTTTGTTTGTTTGTTTTGAGATGGAGTCTTGCCCTGCCTCCCAGGCTGGAGTGCAATGGCGTGATCTCAGCTCACTACAACATCTGCCTCCCAGGTTCAAATGATTCTCCTGCCTCAGCCTCCTGAGTAGCTGGGATTACAGGCACTCGCCACCACGCCCAGCTATTTTTTGTATTTTTAATAGAGACGGGGTTTCACCATGTTGGCCAGGCTGGTCTCAAACTCCTGACCTCGTGATCCACCCACCTCAGCCTCCCAAAGTGCTGGGATTACAGGCATGAGCCACTGCACCCAGCCTATTATCTTTTTAAAGGCTTCAGGATCTGTAATGACATTCTTATTTAACTCCTCTCATTGGTGATTTGTGTCTTATGTTTTATTTATAATCAATCTTGCGATATGTTTAGCAATTTTATTGATTTTTTTTTGAAGATTCAGCCTTTATTTTTTCTTTCCAATTGTTATTGTAGGTTCAAGGGGTCCACGGGCAGGTTCGTTACGTGGGTAATTTGCATTTTAAGGGCATTTGATGTACAAACAATTTTGTCACTCAGGTAATCATCATAATACCTAATAGGTAGCTTTTCAATCCTGACCTTCCTCTCACCCTATAACCTTAATTAGGACCCAAAGTCTACTGTTCTTTTCTTTGTGTCTATGTGTACTCAATCTTTAGCTCCCACTTCTAAGTGAGAATATGAAGTATTTGGTTTTCTGTTCCTGCGTTTCTTCACTTAAGATAATGACCTCCCGCTCCATCCATGTTGCTCCAAAGGACATGATTTGATTCTTTTTATGGCTGCATGGTATTCTACAGTGCATATGTACATTTTCTTCATCCAGTCCACCATTCATGGGCATCTATGTTGATTCCATGTCTTCGATATTGTGAATAGTACTGTGATGAACATAAACGTGCATGTTCCTTTATGGGAGAACAATTTATATTCCTTTGGGTATAAACCCAGTAATGGGGTTGCTGGGTCGAAGGGTAGTTCTATTTTAAGTGCTCTGAGAAATCTTCAGACTGCTTTCCACAGTGGCTGAAGTAATTCAGATTTCCACCAGCAGTGTACAAGCATTCCCTTTTCTCTGCAAACTTGCCAGCATCTGTTAATTTTTGATTTTTTAAAAATAGCCATTTTGATTGGTGTGAGGTTTTATTACATTGTGGTTTTGATTTGCATTTCTCTAATGATCAGTGATATTGAGCCTTTTTTTAATATGTTGGTTGGCCGCATGTATGTCTTCTTTTGAGAAGTGTTTGTTCATGATCTCTGCCCACTTTTCAATGGTGTTGTTCATTTTTCTCTCATAAATTTGTTGAAGTACCTTATAGTTTCTTGTTATTATAACTTTGTTGGATGTATAGTATGTTGAGTATTTTCTCCCATTGTATAGGTGGTCTGTTTACTCTGCTGAGTTTCTTCTGCTGTACGGAAGCTCTTTAATTAGGTTTCACTTGTCAGTTTTTGGTTTTATTGCCATTGCTTTGGGAGTCTTTGTCATTAAGTCTCTCTCAGGATCAATGTCCAGAATGGTATTTACTAGGTTTTCTTCCAGGGTGTTTATAGTTTTAGGTTTTACATTTAAATCTTTAATCCATCTTGAGCTGATGTTCATATATGGTGAAAGTTAGGGGTTCAGTTTCAATCTTCTGCATATGGTTAGCCAATTATCCCAGCAGAATTTATTGAATAAGAAGTCCTTTCCCCATTGCTTGTTATTGTTGGCTTTGTCAGAGATCAGATGGTTGTAAGTGTGAGCTTTATTTCTGGGTTCTCTAACATGTTCCATTGGTCTAAGTGTCTGTTTTTACTATACACTAGTACCATGCTGTTTTAGTTACCGTAGCCCTGTAGTATACTTTGAAGTTAGGTAGTGGTTTTTGTTTTATTCTCTCTTTCTCTTCAGTTCAGTTTCTTTGATTTCTGCTTTTATGTTTATTATTTCCTTCCTTTTCTTGCTTTCAGTTTATTTTTATTTTCTTTTTCTACTTTCTGGAGATCAAAACATACGTTTTTTATTTCAAAACTTTTAATTATTTATAATGTAAGCATTTAGTGCTACAAATTCCTCAGTACTACTTTAGTTGTGCTCAGTAAAATTTGATAGGGTTTTCATTTTTATTCAATTTTATGTATTTTTGTTTCTTTTGAGACTTATTTGACATCTACATCATTTAGAAGTATGCTGTTTAATTTCCACACATTTAGAAATTTTCCAGTAGTCTTTTTGTTATTCATTGTGAGTTTGATTCCATTATGTCCAGAGAATACAGAAAAGGATAATTTAAACATCTTGAGGTCTGTTTTATAGCCCAGGATATTGTCCATCTTGGTAAATATTCCATGAGCACTCGGAAAAGAAGTATATTCACTTTTTCAATATATGTCAATTAGTTCCCATTGTTTATTTCATATCATCTATATCCTTGCTAAATTTCTGTCTGGTAGTTCTATCAGCTGCTGAGAGGGAAATGTTAAAATCTCCAACTATTTGTGTATTTTCTTTCTCCTTTCAGTTGTATCATTTTTTTTTTTGTTTTATATATGTTGAGGCTCTGTTATTTGATGTGTTGACAGTTGAAAATATTTTTCATGGCTGCTTTGAAATCCTTGTCAGATAATTCCAAGATTGAATTCATCTCAGTGTTGATATCTGTTGATTGTCTTTTCTCATTCAAGTTTATATTTTCTTGGTTCTTGTTATGACAGGTAATTTTTTAATCTTATCCTGGATATTTTGTCTATTATGTTAGGGAGCTCTGAGTCCTATTTAAATCTTTTATTTTAACACCAATTCACTCTGTTTAGGTTTAGCATGTAGACCTTGGCTTACTTTGTAGATTGTCACTCCAATGGCAGTTTAATTTCCAGAGCCTTTGAGGTATTGTTTTGGTCTGCTTGTTTTATCTGGCCAGTGATAGCACTTTCATTGGTTCTTGTTGGTGCTGTATATGAGGGAAGAAATTGTTTTTAGAACTAGGCAATCAGTTGTCTGCTCACAGGTGTGAGTGTGCTGGGATGTCTGGGTTTTGTCATATTTACATGGTACCCTGACACCACAGGCATTCCAAGCTTTGCTGGAGGGTTGAGGGAGAACACTTCTGCTCTCTGTTTCTCATATATTTAATATATCTACCACCTAACCATAGGTTACAACCTTACTCTTCCTATTATGCTGTGCCATCCAGCAAAAACAAAGGCTTTCTAGTTCTTCTTGCCTTCTATTAAGAATTGTGGTTATATTGTACCCTTCTCCTTGGAATAGCCTATAACAAAAGAGGCAGAAAGACCAAAAAGTAAGGCTTGACACCTTGTTTTTACCTTGTTAAGGTTTAGATTTGAAATTATTTTGTAAACCTTTTTTTTTTTTCCAGCAAAACCTCATTTTTGAAAACCAAAAACTTCAGACTTAAGTATAGAAACTTAGACCTTAGAAGATTGTTTTGAAAGACAAAGCCAAATATTAAGTTTCTAATTCTAATCTCTATTTGTCTTTTTCCTGGAGCAATACAAATTTTATTTTAATGGGTACAGAGCAGTTTGACAACTAGGAATAATTAGCGAGTTACTGGATATAATAATTTAGTTTAATACATTACTATTGTATTTGTGACAGCTAGTAGGTCTTTTTTTTTTTTTTTCACTGCTCCTTGTGGAGTGGGATTACCCCATAGGCAGTGTGCCCAGAGTAGCCAAGGTCTAAAAGTAACATTTTCCATATGTCTTTAATTATTGAAACATGCAAGACAATCAAAAATAGAGATTATACTTAAATTTTGTTTATTTTTCTGACACAAGCTAGATATCAGAAACTTTTGAATTGAATCAGATTAGTTTGTAATATGACCATGTAAGAGTCTGAGTACAGATAGGTCAGTGTAGCATGAAGGTATTGATTTATTTTGCATTCCTCTAAGAATAAATTGACAATGAAATAAGCACTAGAAGCATGTCCTCCAGAAGAGGGATTGGGCCAGATAGTAAATATTTTAGGGTTGTGGGCCACACTGTCTCTGTGGCAACTACTCAGTTCTGCCATTGTAGCACAACAGCAGCCATAGACAATATGCAAATGAAGGACCATGGCCATGTTCCAATAAAATGATGGTTAGGAACACTGAAGTTTAAAATTTCTATAATCCTACGTGTCATGAAGCATTTTAATTTTTTCTAATCATTTAAAATTGCAAAAAAAATTATTTATTCATAGGATGTACAAAAATAGGTGATAAGCTGGATTTGGCCTATGAGTCCTAGTTTGCCAAGCCTTGGTTTACAGCTTTGCCACGTTGGGTCTTTACTATATCTCATAGAACCATTAAATCAGTATTTGAAAGGAAGCAGTATATCTTCCATGATTGCTCTAACCAACATGTTTCATCTCATTAGTATAGAAAGATACATATGCAGAAAAAAACATACACTTTTATTTTTGCTGGTCAAACCATATTTCTAATTGAGTGGATAAGAATATTGCACATGAATTCTAAAAGATGAATTTATAGTGACAAACATCTATATTTAAAAAGAAGCAAGATTTGAAATAAACCATCTAGTGTTACACCTTAAGGAACTAGAAAAAAAAGAGCAAACTTAAGTTCAAAGTTAGCAGAAGGAAAAGAATAATGAAGATTAGAAAATAAATAAATAAAATAAAGACTAGAAAAAATAGAGAACACTAACAAAAGGGTTATATTTTTAAAACGATAAAATCAACCAATTTTTAGCAAGACTAGATAGGAAAAAAAAGGGAAAACTCAAATAAGACCAGAAATGTAAAAAGAAGACATTAAAACTGATAACACAGAAATACAAAAGATCATAACAAACTACTATGAACAGTTATATGTCAAAAAATTCGATAATATAGAATTAAATTCCTAGACACATACAACTTGCCAGGACTGAATCATGAAAAAACAGAAAATTTTAAATGAGCAAGCAGATTGCATCAGTAATAAAAAGTCTCCCATCAGAGAAAAGTCCAGGACCAGAGAGCTTCCCTGCTAAATTCTACCAAACATTTACATCAAAATTAATGCTACTTCTTCTTAAACTTCAAAAATAAAGAAAGTGGAGAGAATATCTCCAAACTCATTTTATGAGGCCAGCATTATCCTGATTCCAAAGCCTGACAAGGACAAAAAGAATTGCAGGCCAATGTCCCTGATGAGGACACATGCAAAAATCCTCAAAAGCATATTAGCAAAACCAAATTCAACAACACATTAAAACAATTACTCGCCATGATTAAGTGGGATTTATCCCTGGGGTGCAAGAATGATTCAACACAAGCAAATCAATAAATGAGACATACCACATTAACAGAATGAAGGATAAAAACCATATCACCATTGCAGTAGATGAAGAAAAAGCATTTGAAAAAATTCAACACCTTGTTATAGTAAAAACTTTCAAGAGATTAAGTACAGTGGAAGGTACCTCAACACAATAAAGGGCATATGCGACAAACCTGTAGCACATTATTCTCAATGGTAAAATGTTGAAAGCTTTTCCACTAATATCAGAGGCAAGGCAAGGATGGTTACTCTCGTCACTTATTTTCTACATAGTACCAGAAGTTCTAGCCAAAGACATTGGGCAGGAGCAAAATATAAAATTAATCCAAATTGAAAAGAAAAAATTTAAATCACCCTGGTATGCAGATTGCATGATCATATATAAAGAGAACTTCAAAAAGGCTTCATGAAAAAACTGTTAAAACTGAAAAAACAATTTTAGTAAATTGGCAGGACACAAAATCAACATACAAAAATTAGTAGTGTTTTTATATACTAATAAATTATTAGAAAAATAATAAAATAATATCATTTATAATAACAACAAAATGATTAAATAGTTAGGTATAAATTTAACTGAGGACAAAAAGACTTTTTTTTTTTTTTTTTGAGACAGAGTCTCGCTCTGTCGCCCAGGCTGGAGTGCGGTGGTGCAATCTCGGCTCACTGCAAGCTCCGCCTCCTGGGTTCATGCCATTCTCCTGCCTCAGCCTCTCCGAGTAGCTGGGACTACAGGCGCCCGCCACCACGCCCGGCTAATTTTTTTGTATTTTTAGTAGAGACAGGGTTTCACCATGGTCTCGATCTCCTGACCTCGTGATCCGCCTGCCTCGGCCTCCCAAAGTGCTGGGATTACAAGCGTGAGCCACCGTTATACTGAAAACTATAAAACACTGATGAAAGAAATGGAAGAAAAAACAAATAAATGGAAAGATATTTTATGTTCTTAGACTGGAAAAAATAATGTTGTGAAAAATGTCCACACTAACCAAAGTGATCTACAGATCCCTATCAAAACTCCAGTGGTATTTTTTCACAGAAATAGAAAAGCCAAATCTTTTAAATTTGTCTGAAACCATGAAAAGCCCCAAAGAGCGAAAACAATTTTGAGCAAAAAGAGGAAAGTTGGAGGCATCACACTCCCTGATTTCAAAATATATTTTCCAGTGATTACAGATGGACATGGTGGCTCACGCTTGTAATCCCAGTATTTTGGGAGGCCGAGGTGGGAGGATCAAAAATTACCTGGGCATTGTGGTGTACATTGTAGTGTATATTTGTAGTCCCAGCTACCCAGGAGACTGAGGCAGGAGGATTGCTTGATCCCGGAAGACAGGCTACAGTGAGCCATGATCATGCCATTGCACTATAGCCTGAGCAACAGAGTAAGACCCTGTCTCGAAAAACAAATGTGATTATAATAACACAGCATTGTACTGGTATAAAAACAGACACACTGGCCAATGGAATAGGATAGAAAGCCCAGAAATAAACCCATGCATTTATGGTTAATAGACTTTTGACACGAGTGTCAAGAACACATAATGGGAAAAGGGACAATCTCTTCAAAAGGTGTTGGGAAAACTGAATATTCACATGTAGAAGGACAATATTGTACTCTTTTCTCACACCTTATACAAAAATTAATTCAAAATGGATTAGACACTTAAATGTAAGACCTGAACCTGTAAAACTACTAGGGAATTAAAAAAAAAAAAAAAAAAAACAGCAGAAAGTTCTACAATATTCGTCTGGGCAATGATTTTTTGGCTATGACCACAATAGCACAGACAACAAAAGCAAAAATAAACAAATGGAATGCTATCAAACCAAAAATATTCAGCACAGCAAAAGACACAATTAACAAGTGAAGAGACAATTTACAGAATAAGAGAAAACATTTGCAAACCACACAACTGATAAGGGGTTAATATCCAATCTATACAATAAATTCAGACAATTCAATAACAAGAAAACAAATAACTCTATTAAAGGAGTTCAGCAAAGGACCTGAACAGACATTTCTCAACAGAAGATGTACAAATAGCCAACAGGTACATGGAAAAATGCTCAGAGTCACTAACCCTTAGGGAAATACACATTAAAAACAAAATGAGAGATCATCTCAACATGTTAGAATGGCTTTCATCAAAAAGGTGAAAGATAATAAGTGTTGGAGAGGACATGGAGAAAAGGGAATCTTTCTACACTGTTGTGAGAATTTAAATTACTACAGCCATTATAGAAAACAGTATGAAGATTCTTCAAAAAATTAAAAATAGAACCACCATATGATCCAATAATTCCAGTTCTGAGTACATAACCAAAAGAACTGAAATCAGTATGTCAAAGGGGTATCTGCCCTCCTATGTTCATTGCTGCACTATTCACAATAGCCAAGATATGTAATTAACCTGAGTGTCTATCAACGGATGAATAAATAAGGATATGTGGTACATATACACAATGAAATACTAGTCCGTTAAAAAAAGGGAGGGAAGTACTTTTATTTGTGACAACATGGTTGGATCTAGAGAATATTAGCCTCAGTCAAGTAAGCCAGGCACAGAAAGACAAATATTGCATGATCTCAAATTTTTAAACAGTTGAACTCATAGAAGTAGAGAGTAGAATGATGGATACCCGAGGCTTGGGCGATGAGAAGGGAAGGAATGGGAAGTTGTTGAGCAAATAAAAGTTTAGATAGACAGGAGGAATACGTTTTTGGTTTTATTTATTTATTATTATTTTTCTTTACAAAAAGGTTTACCCACTCCAAGGACGAATAGGTTTTGATAGCTATTGCACAGTAGATAGATTATAGTCAAAAATATTTATTTTATTATTTTATTTTGATTTTTATTGGTTCTGAAAGGACATACAGTTAACAATATTGTACTGTATATTTTAAAATAACTAGATTAAATTTCAAGTTGTGTAACCACTAAAAAAGGTAAGTGAAGTGATGGATATGTTAATTAGCTTGATTTAATCATTAAAACATTGCATTGTACCCCATGAATGTATACAACTATGATTTGTCAATCAAATATAAGATTAGTAATAAAAAAGTATTTTGCATATGTCAAGGGACAATGCAGTTTGGTTGTAATGGTTTTATCAGTTCTTGAAATAATAGGCTACAGAATTTTGTTATTGAGAAGTAGGCAGTAAAGAGTTTCTCTTACAGCCTAGGATTCTACAGTGTTAGGCTCTACAGAGAGCCTTTCGGATTTTTTAAATCCACAGTTATGTCTTTGCAACATTCCATCCTTTGCTGCATCAAAGATGGAGATGTTAAAGGCCTGGCTACAAAATTCATACCAGCCCAGGGGCAGAAATCTGACCTTTCAGAGACAATGATTTCACCCTTAGTTTGGAGATCAAACCCAAGACTCAATGTCTGGGTTTTAAAAAGATCAATATTACCTCGGAGGGAGAAAGGGAAATATATTGCTTCTCAAGATTCTCCTTTCCCCTGTAGACATATTGAATTTTCATCTTATATATATTTTCCAGTTGCTGAACTGTTCATACAAAACGTAAAGCAGATGAGTAAAAGCAATTACTTCGAGGAGTCTTTTCC
Source organism: Hylobates moloch (assembly GCF_009828535.3). NCBI lineage: Eukaryota > Metazoa > Chordata > Mammalia > Primates > Hylobatidae > Hylobates > Hylobates moloch. The sequence goes on from NW_026652299.1 coordinate 12,668,550, forward strand.
AGAGAGGCAGTCTCTGAAACAAGTTGTTTATGGTTGAATGAAATATTATTAAAGTAAGTTCATCACCACTAGAGGGGCCATAGTCCTCATCAGCACGAAAGAACTATCTAGGGACTCACAGGCGACCTAATTTCATGATCACGATGCTTGTAGAGATCAGAAGAGTCATGTTTTTCACTTTCAGCCAAGGTCAGATGGCCACTTTTTTCATTACCCCAAAGAAATTCCAAAAACGTGAAAAATCCAACAGTCAAAAACTAAATAAATCCAGAATATATGGACTACGGTAATGCTTCTAGGTAAATGTACTATTATTATCAGAATCCAGTGAAAAAGACCTTGGTCCACTTCCCACCTTTGCTAGCTACATTACCAAACAATAATTTATAAGCAGGAAACTCTTGCCTATTTCTTTATTTTACTTTAATATACATTCAAGTTATGCTAAGTTCAAAGAAATGCATGCATTCTACATTAAATACAATTGGGCACTTTTTGTTTTCTTAAACATTTTAGAGGCAAATAAGTATTCCTATCCAAATGGCTTGTGGCAAGCATTTCTCACGTAGGCTTTGAGAAGGACATCCAAAAATTCTAGTGAACTGAAATGTTTCCTTGAACAGATAGACCCCCCGAGAGAAACTGTCATCATAACAATAAAATTTACTCAAATAAGAAATAAAAATTGTTCATTATTTAGGCTTTTCTTAAATGACTTGATCTCTGCTTAATACTATATAAAATATTTAGATTTTTGCAGCTCTTTTGAGGGTGGAAATGTACTGACTATATGAAGAACATGTGAGAATCAAGTGAATTACCAGAAAGGCTCAGAGACATTCTAAAACATGTCACTTACTGAATAAGTGATAACAACATAATACTCCTGATCATTCAAGAGAATCAGCAGTGACATGAGTCTACAAAAATACCAACTGGTCAATTAACATTTTCCAAATTCTACTACATGCCCAGTATATGATGTTAGATACAGAATAAGTGAAATATTTGTTCTTCCTAATATAATATATAGGCTTCAGAAGAAACAATGTTTAGCATCTTTTGTATGACACTAAAGAAATATCTGAAAAAGTGATGATTTTGATGACTACCACATCATCAAGGAATAATGAATATTGTAAAATATTTATCCAAATCTACAATAACAAATGCAGGCAAACAGAATTAACTTCATTATTCGTGCCAAGGCAGGGAATTGTTTGGTGGTCAACAAAACCTGACCCTAAAATTTATACTTATTCTTATTTTCCCACAAAACCGCCAGAGGAGGCTCCTGTGACCCTGCCAACAATTTTTGGTTGAACTAATGGAGTCATGCTCTCCAGTGAAAACCCCACATTACTTGCTTGAGAGGAAAGAGAATTCTGAGTTTTCAGCTGCCTATCCAGTCTCATCTTGATACTGATTGAGCAAGTTAAAGGAGATGACCCTCACTGTCTCTCAAACAAGTAACAAAGCTCACACTCCTTCTGCTCTGCCTGATCGATTAGATTTAGCCACCAAGAGCAGTGAGACTGAGTCACAGGTGTAGGCGCCTCCTCTGCATGATTTAATTACATCTTAGTTCATCTAACACCACAGTGTGCTGTAAAGATAACAGAATAACAAAAGAGAGCAGGAAATTACTGTTTTTGTTGAAGAGGACTAAGAGTGATTATTATGACCTAAGTGCCCTATAATATATTTAAAAACATTTTCAAAATAAAAAAAAAAGTGCAAATATAAACCCCGGATGAAAGAACGTAAAGGAGACTTAGTAAAAGTACTAGAGGAAGGAGGTTTTACTTACTGAGACTATTAGCTGAAAGGCATATATGCCTTTAGGTTTCTCTACAAAACAGAAAGAGATGCAGCATATATAATATACTGCCATTGTCAGAGTAATGGAACTTTGTCCATTTTCCCTTTGCACTTTAAGTGCTGCTGTCAAACATGGGCTTGCTCGCTTTTAATTTGCTTTAGAGACCGTCTGCTATCTTGCCCACTTTCAAGACATGCTATATCACAAGCATGGTTTTCCAATTAGCTGGGATGCTGGATCAGATTCAAGCCACCCCAAAAATCAATTTTACAACTTCCAAGCCAATTGCCAGGGGCAAGGAGAAGCTGTATGATTTAAGAATTTTATAGTGTTTGTAAACCCTAGAAAGTTTACAGCTTCCTTTAATTGGCCAACCTAAACAGAAAAGACTCTCTTCGCCAACATGAAAAGATACATTCAAAACAGAAAATGGTGCATTTTTGTTAAAATATTGTTTTAAAATTAGTTGAAAACTTTTAGCAACTATACATATTTATTTAAGTGCTGATTGGGAACATCTTCATAATTAGTAAACAATAGCTGAGAGCTGGTTGCATAGCTTGTTAGTATTAACATGACCCAAATATTCTTCCACATGATACATTTCTGTGATTAAAATTCACTCATGTTTATTGTAGTAAAGAGACTATACCATCTATAGAATATTAGTATATTTTTTGTAATTTATATTGTAATCATATTGAATTTGATTCATTTACTAAAGTTCAAGATCATCCAAGAATTTCAGTGCTAGGAAAATAGAATACAATTTTTACATCAAAACTTTTTCATGTAGTGATATAACAGCTGGCCTAACTCTCATCTAACAGGACATTTACTTTTTTTTCCTATTCCCTGATTTGCAGCATTTCTACCTAAACTTCAGAATCTGTGTTGGCCAGGAAACTCTGTTCAATTACTGTATTTTATTTACATTTTTAAAGTATTTTTTTAAGAAGAAAGAATATCGAAGTAATTATCATAGTTTTGCCCATGTGGTATTATCAACAACCATTTGAAAAGAAATTATGAATCTGTAATATCAGATGTAATGCTTTTGAGGTTCAACCTCAAATGATGTAAAACTGAGTTAATATCCCAAGGTCTGGGTACTAAATTGATGGCTATTAGGACAATAGACTTGAGATGGATAAAACCAAGTTAAAAGGCCCTTAAGGGGTACATGTTGCTTTTCCAGTTCCCCATGGAATTATTCTGTGTGTGCAAATGAAATCTAGACTATTGGAAACAAGAATGAAGACCACACTCTATTACTATCATCACCAGTAACTCTACTGATTCCAACTTAACTCACCTTGTTTATAAATAAATATTAAACAGAAACTTTCTGATTAAATGCAAATTACTGTGTATTTTCAGAGACATGACTATATAGATTGAGAAAAATTATTAGTCATTGAATGAATAAATCAATCATATGAATTATGAAAAGATTGTGAAATAGTACATCTCTTTCTCAAATATTGTACATCTTAGATATGCACAAGACTGCAGGCTTTCAAGGAGTTATCTTGTAGAGGGATATTCTTATCTCAGTATAATTTTCGTTGTTCAAAATACTTTTCTAATTCTACTTTTGGATTTCCTTCCAGATCACTTTAAATCCTACTCAAGGAAATCTGTCCCATTGTTTTTTGTTTGTTTGTGTTTGTTTTTGTTTTGTTTTTTTGTTTTTTGTTTTGTTTTGTTTTTGAGACGGAGTCTCACTCTGTTGCCCAGGCTGGAGTGCAGTGGGGCGATCTTGGCTCACTGCAAGCTCCGCCTCCCAGATTCACACCATTCTCCTGCCTCAGCCTCCCAGGTAGCTGGGAAGCAGTCCCATTTTATATTAATCACATCTAGACATTCCATCACCTGGCTATTATCCAACTTGATCAACTATCCTATTAGAAAAGTGAACCTTGAAGTTTTTGGCAGTTTCTCCAATCAAATTCACTCTAATTTATTGAAATGATTTGGCATCTTTGATGGCATATACAATGTTTTGTGTTACATATCTGCTCCCCTCCTAAATAGGAGATATGTGAAATCGAGGACTCACAGGATAAAGCAAGAAAGCTAGGAGACCATATACCAACTGGTCCACAATGTATAGGTTCCCCTGAGCAATGGTTTATTTTACATGCCAGTTTGACTAGGCTAAGAGATGCTTAGATAGCTCCTAAAGAATTATTTCTAGGTGAGTCTCTGTGGGTGTTTCTGGAATATATTAACATTTGAATCAATAGATTGAAATTTAGTAAGTCTGCCCTCACCAATGTGGGCAAGCATCATCCAATCCATTGAGGTCTGAATAGAACCAAAAGGTGGAGGAAGGGTGAATTTCCCTCTCTTCTTGACCTGGGACAGTCATCTTCTGCTCTCAGATATCAGAGTTTTGCTCTGTGGTCCTTCAGATTTGGATCAGGACTTACTGACATAGTTGGCTCCTTTGGCTGTCAGGCCTTTGGGCTTGGATTGGAATTACACCACTGGTTTTCTTGGCTTCCAGCTTAAATATGGCAGACTGGGACTTTTCATCCTCTATAATCACTTGAGCACTGAGAAGAGCATCTCTTCTTCTGTATCTGTTTTTATATCTGTCTCCATATCTGTATCTATATCCATTCTATTGGTCCTGTTTCTTTGGAGATCCCTGACTAATGCACCCTGTAAGGATCTGGTATGCAGAAAGGACTCAAATGGCACTTATTTTAGTACCAAAGACAGTTTCAAAGGTAGCACCTGCTTTGACTTGTCATTTACAAAATGAAAACTATATCTTTTATATCTCTCAGCTCTATTGTGACCCTGTGCAGGGATGAATCCAGCTAATAATCTCCTGGAAGAATATTCCACAGAATTCCCATAAGTGCAGCAAATGCTTGTTCCATACTGACTTGAAGCCTAAGGGTTTAAATGAGAAAGGGGATCAATGCCCCAGCTGTTTGCTCTGACAGATGATGGGATTTAAGCCCAGGGAGTGATTCATTAATTCCAACACACATAAATGCTTCTTCAATGTCTTTTACTGCGGAAGGCTTTTATCCCAAGCTAATCAAGGCTTCATCTATGGATAGAAACTAGTCCTTGATTATTTGGTAAAAGAATGACTAAGAATGATTTCAGAGAGACAGCTCCTCCACACAGGATGTTTGAAGACGGTTCAAATTTAGCATAACATCTTGGTTTTCCTGAACATTTTTAGGCTTAAGAAAAAAAATTCCAACATCTTTACATGAACAGTTATTCCAGAAGCGGAAAGAAATCTCAGTGTAGTAATTGTGAAAAATATGTCCAGCAGAGGCGACTGCAAAATGTTTAGAACAATAGAAGCTCGTGGGGCTTTATTGGTTTCTGAGGTGACTTTGAATGGCAATAGGCAAGTTTGGGGATATTTGTTAGACTATAAACCCTGTGACCTCATATTGTATTATTGATTGCATTCATTGGTTAAACACATTATTCCTCCTGGAATCTCAGTGGCAGTGAATTGTTTTGTGGCTTTCTCTATGACAGAAAACATGGTGATGGTCTGGATGAAAGCAGTCACTGACTACTAGCAGCAATTGGGAAACGCAAAACCAAAATCTTGCTATATTTATATAAAATTATATATTTAGTGCTGTATTTATATAAAATCATAATTTTGAGATGTCTAACTTTCCTAGGAAAATGCAAAACAAATTTTGAGTGAGATGAGTCTTGCTTTTATGTCCTTTTCTGCAAGTAAAATAGATGATAGATATGTAGTTTATAGATGATAGAAAATTCATTCTTACTATTTATCAATATCACATAATATTTCCAGTCTTGCCCCTTTTCATGTTTTTTTTTTCCTCCTTAACCACTTACTGGTTGCTTGTAAGTTACTTATCTGCTGGACAATAGCTTATTTCCATATGCATATGTAAAACATATGCAAAGAGTTAGAAACTTAAAGCAAAGAGGGAGACTGCAAGAGGCAAGTTTAGTCATAAGAAGCAGGAGATGTTTTGCTTGCAATATTGCCATTGTCTGACCACAGAGGAATCTTTAGAGAAATAGATTATCTCCCTTTCACTTCGTTTGCCCTTTGTTCATTTCAATTTCCTTGTAGCCACGTGGAATCTCAGTCAAATGTCTTGATTTTCCCCTTTCTCATGATTTAATGGATTTGAGCTGAGTTCCCAATGATTAATGATCAAAGTGAGAAACTGGAAAGCTTTGGCTAATGTATAAAAAGACTTAATAGTTAAATCTATTACCAAACTCACCACTTTCTTTGGGGATATTTATATAAGTAGACAATCATACTCAATCCTACTTAATAGAGGCCTATTGGATGGGTTTTATGCAGCAATAAAAAGCTAGAGAGAAAATGTTTGGGAAGAGAAGAGTCTCCTAGACTTTCAAAAGTATTTCCATTTCACAAATATAAATTCAAACACAAAAAATAAAATTTCAGAAAAGAAGACCTACTGTGACTCAGGGACTTTTGCAACTGATATAAGGGTCATAAGAAGAATAAAATGTGTTTCTGTGCTCACCTGTTGAATACAGGAACTATCATGAGTATGAAACATTGGGTCCATTACTAAATCTGTCTGGTGACCCATTTTCCTGTGTGCTAAACAGAAGAACTATAATTGCCTAAAGCATATGTTTGAGGATCCCGTGTATAGTCTGAGTTAGACACGTAGTAAGGAGGACTCAATATATGAAAACGCAAAAGAAGGAGGGGGAAGACACAAGCAGGAGGGGGAGAAGAAAGGGGATCAGGTTACTCCCAATTCTACCAGAAGAGAATTAGACCATTAAGGCCTCCACAAGTTTCCTCTCTGTTCCACTGCTGATCAATGTGCTCTTCGTTCTTGATTCTGATTCCAAGAATTCTCAATCTTAGCTGTCCATTAGAATCACCCGGGAGGCCTTCAAATTCTGGTGCCTAGGCTGTACTCCAGACCAGTTAAATCAGAAATGCTGGGACTGTAACCCAGGCAGGTGAAGTTTGTAAATCTCTGCAGGGGATTCCAGTGTGAGCTAAGGTCGAGAACAATTGTCCTGTTCCATGCCTCAGCTTCGTACCTTTAACAAACTGAGTGCTTGTTGGCTCTGGCATAGCAAGCTCTTTCAGTCCAGCAAATCTGAAACATGCTGACACAATTTTTTAAATGAACATATTCTTTTAGGAATAAGATGAGAACATATTAAAACACATAACTTTGGACTCGATAGCAGTGTTCTCTGTGTTAAGCTTATTTTTTTAAAAAGAGGAGCAAGTTATCCCATTAAAATATTGACTCAAAAATAAAAATTTCCTACCCTATTGGAGAAGAATATATAATGTGATGTGAAGCCGAATGTCAGTCTAATCTTTGAGGTTTATGTGCACTTACAGAAACAAAATTTTCAAAGTCTGGACCCATAGGGATTGTTCCTAATGCCGCATCAATAAAGCCTTGCTCTGGATCACTTTGATGCTTGAATGGAAAGTGGCTGTTTATGGAAAAATTATGTGCCATAAAATGTACCTGTAAAATTACACGATCAAGCAAGGGTTCTCAGAATCTCCTCTCAGACATATTATATGTAAATTTTTGTTTCACTTGATGCTGATTTCAGTAAAATTTATTTCTCTCGTCAATTAAGAAACACAAATAGATCTGTGTTTTGAAAGGATGTTTTCAAAGAAAACAGAGAAAAACACCCATCTGAGCATGAAAGAAAAAAGATATAGGTTTTCTTACCATAATGGGAAAATTGTTACAATTATGAACAAACCCTTTAAGGTAATAAATGAATTTTTCATAAGACATCATTTTTTACTAGCTGTTATAATCATTTTCTCCTTATTGTGTTCTCCAACTTGCCAATAACATCATTTTAACATTATTATGCAACAAGCCATGCTCCACTATGTGGCCTAATATTTCACTTTAATATCCATTCATTTTCAATAGCTCAGGCTCTCCAAGGCCTTGCAGAAGCACTCTGTCTCTGGTGAGGTGTCAGTTTAAGTGTGATCTATTATTCGGCTTGGTAAAGGAGGTGTAACCACTCAGTGGCAATCATGGAAATCATGAAAAAAAGTGTACAAACATCTGGGACCCAAAAGTCATTTCACTGGCTAATAGTGTCTGGGCTTTGCTAGTAGATCTTATTTAAAGTGCAGGACACTATTTATACATTTTTTAAAACCCTATATAACAACTTAAGAGACATTCTATTTCAATTACAGCATTGTACATAGTGCAGAAAGCAATGTTCCCAGTGTGACCTACTGATACTTCTGAAGCTGACATCACAAGGGGGCAGCCAGGGGTACCTGGAATGACACAATCCCAAAGTTCTTTCCTGGCGTAGCCAGTGAGCATGCTCAATATTTATCCTAACAGATGTAGGGTGAATGTACATGTTTTCATTTCACATATAAATAAGGGAGTATAGCAGAGAAGCTAAAAACAGGCTGTGGATGCGAAATGCCTGGGTTGAAATCCTACTCTGTGACTGTGGGCAAATCTCTTAATGTCTATGTGCCTCAGCTTCCTCACAGGGTAGAGTGTAATACTGCTCAAAATATTTGCCACTGCATCCTGGGAGAGAATTGTCCTCTCCTACCCCATTGTCTTCAGACTTAGATGTGTGCCTTGCTTTGGCCAATGATGTGTGTTAGAGTGGCATGTGCTGCTTCAAAGCTGTAGCATTAAGAGCTGTGCTGTAGTGCCATGATCTCTCTTGCCTCTGCTAGAAGACTCAGAATGTCCTGGATGGAGGCCATCCCCTCTACCTGGTCCCATAGAACAAGACTGCAGCTCACCCCTGATGGACACAGTGTGAGCAAGAAATAAACTTCTGTTCATATTAGCTCAAACTGACTTATTTATCTCATAAATATGGGAATAATAATAATACTTTAAAAACTAGAGTAGGATGCATGAGTACTAAATGGACAATATCAATACAGCTATTATAAAGTGCCTAGCATATGGAGAGCATTCAATGTGAGTCATTATTATTAATATTATAAATATATCTAAGTCAAAGATGAGGCAGATGATGGTGTCTGTTCTTTAAATATGATACTTTTTGCCTCATTCACAAAAAAGACATGAATTTGGATTTTGTTTTGTCCTACCTATGCACATGGGAATTGCTAACCTAGTTATGTTTCTCCACTGATTAAGTCATCTTTTAGAGGCTGGGTAGGGTTGCCAAGTTTAGCAAATTAAATTACAGAATACCAGATACATTTTCATTTTACATAAACAGTGAACAATTTTTTATATTAGTATGTCCCATGGAATATTAAAGATGTATATATACAGAAGACATTAGTTGTTCATCTGAAACTCAAATGTAAATGGGTGTCCTGAAATATATTTGGCAATCAGCCTGGAGCCATATGGAGTCCTGGTCTGATAGTTGCAATGTTGCCTTTCCCCTCCTTTTATTTAACCTGTGGATCCTGAAATGTGTATTACTATCATTTGAAACTACAGACGTATTTGGTTGTAAAAATTTTAACTTTGTTGGTACAGGTGCACAGGAATAAAAGCTGTGTCAAGGATCAGAAGATTTAGGACTTCTGTGATTAGTCCAGAAGTCCAGTTCTGTGATCAATTAAGAGTGTTAACTTAGACAAATCACTAATATTTCTCCAGGCTTCAGTTTTCCCATTAGTAAAGTAGGAAAATTATAGTTCTTATAAAACTCTCCAAATAAAGGCATGTACATTTGTGCTGATGAGGTCTTAGATCATTATGGTCTATTTAATTAATGACTGCTTATATGGGCTTCTCTGTGACCTACTTCTAAGCACTGTATAAATATTAACTAATTTTAACCTCACAATAACTCTGTAAGGTTGGTACTATTATTATCTCCACTTTACAGATGAAGAAATTGAGAGGAGTTTAAATAACTTGTTTAGGATCACACATAATGAGTGGAAACTCTAGAATTTGAATCCAAGTGATCTGCCTTTATCTTCTCTGTACAATAACACAGATACTGTTTACTTAAGCATAAAACCAGATTCATACATCATAGAGGCAAACCTTCAGTCATAATTAACATTGATAAAAAAAAAAGTACATTAGATCAAGTTTGAATAACTGACCTTCAGTAGAATTGAGTAGCTTTGAGTGACAAAGAAGTACTTGAAGTTGTGCTCTGTTTTAGGCATTAAAACAATGCTGATAGATGAACATTTCAATCAGTTAATATGAAAACTTATAACTTTGGCTTTGGTTAATGTATGAAGAGATTTAATAGCTAAATCTATTACCAAACTCACCACCTTCTTTGGAGATATTTGTATATAAATAGACAATCATACTCAATCCTACTTAATAGAGGCCTATCGGATGGGTTTTATGCAACAATAAAAAGCTAGAGAGAAAATGCTTGGGAAGAGGAGAGTCTCCTAGACTTTCAAAAGTATTTCCATTTCACAAATATAAATTCAAACACAAAAAATAAAATTTCAGAAAAGAAGACCTACTGTGACTCAGGGACTTTTGCAACTGATATAAGGGTCATAAGAAGAATAAAATGTGTTTCTGTGCTCACCTGTTGAATACAGGAACTATCGTGAGTGTGCAACATTGGGTCCATTACTAAATCTGTCTGGTGACCCATTTTTCCTGTGTGCAAAACAGAAGAACTATAATTGCCTAAAGCATATGTTTGAGGATCCCTTGTAAAGTCGATTTAGACACGTACTAAGAAGGACTCAATATATGAAAAAGAAAAAGAAGCAGGGGGAAGACTGAAGCCTGGAGAAATATTAGTGATTTGTCTAAGATAACACTGTTAATTAATCAAAGAACTGGACTTCTGACCTAATCACAGAAGCCTTAAATTTTCTCATCCAACACTCAGTTTTTATTCCTGTTCACCTGTACTAACAAATATGTCTGTGGTTTACAACCAAATATGTCTGCGGTTTCAAATGATGGTAATACACATTTCAGGTTCTACAGGTTAAATAACAGGAGGGGAAAGGAAACACTGCAACTATCAAACCAGGACTGCATATGACTCTGGGCTATGATTGCCAAATATATTTCAGGACACACAGTTGCATCTGAGTTTCAGATGAACAACCAGTGTTTTCCGTATATGCACATCTTTAATATTCCACTGCGCATACTAATATAAGAAACAATTTTTTATTTTTATTTATTTTTTGAGACAGGGTCTTGCTCTGTTGCCCAGGCTAGAGTGCAATAGCACAAACATGGCTCACTACAAATTCTGCCTCCCCAGCTCAAGCGATCCTCCCAGTTCAGCCTCCCAAGTAGCTGAAACCACAGGCATGCACTATTACAGCTGGCTTTTTTTTTTTTTTTTTTTTGTATTTTTAGTAGAGATGGGCTTTCACCATCTTGGCCAGGCTTCTCTCAAACCCCTGGGCTCAAGCAATCCGCCTGCCTTGGCCTCCCAAAGTTCTGTGATTACAGGAGTGAGCCACCTTGCCCAGTCTCCCTCAGAGATTTTTTTTAAATTGATTAAATTGCCTAGAAGCCTTGGAATTTTGTAGAACTTTGCATGGCAATTATAGTAAGTCATATGCAATGTGGTAAAAAAAAAAAAATGAGTTTTTGAAAATTCTCAGGGGCACCTATTTAGACTCAGTGACCATCTTTGATGGTATTTGGGCAAGGAAACAGCAGCCACTAGTGAATCGTTCTGTTTCCTGCCTTGGCCTATGACCAGTGAAAGAGGCACTTAGTATCAATGCTTAATTATACTGACCAGCGAAAGGCCAAAGCATACTGTGAGATCATGATATAATACACGCATAAAAATGAGGACTTTCTTAAAAATTGAAGCGGGGTTATAGAATTTTGCCTCCTACATTGACAGGAAAATACCATTGTAATGGCTCAATGTATGTGGTATCAGCCACTGATCGGAGTGGTGGGTGTGGAGGTTTAGTTTACTGTGGAAATGAAATTAAGTCTAAATTTCTCATGAATTTATCTGATAGCATAGGTATTATTCCCCAAAGAGAATCATATGGGTTTGTCAAGCCCTAAGGGTTTTACAGAGATACTACAGAATCTACAATTCATGTATTTCTTAAAGATTGTTTCTGTCCTAAATACAGTATATGTCTTATACGTATTGTTACAAATATTTGCCAAACTTATTTGCATATTATTGCAATTAATCGAAGATAAAATATTTACAGAGTTTTGAAAGTTTCTTTTACTTCTTTTTTTTTTTTTCTCACACCATGTATGCCAGTATCATGTAGAGATCTGACATTTCTCCCACTCTTGAAAAAAATCTGAGAACCAGGGCTCCAAAGTACTAGATATTAAAGCTATTTTCTATATAGTCTGTTTTGAGAGATTTCAAGTAGGCCTTTTGTTCAAAGATATTCCCTAACCCAGGTGTTTGAAATTTTACCATCAGAAAGCTGTTTGTTGCATGAACCAAACCCTGACGTTCTGGGGTACAATCAGATTCAAGGGGCTGCACATTTTCTTTAGATGGTCAGGACACATATATGAAAAAGTATAGATTTTGTTGATCCCTAGCAATTTACATGACCCCTTTTCACAGTTTTTTAAAGAATCTCCCCCACTCCCCAATCTCCCCCGGGGTCTGTGTGTGTGTGTGTGTGTGTGTGTGTGTGTGTGTGTGTGTGTGTTATTTTCCTCAGATACATGCTTTCCCAATATACCAGTATTTATTGACAATCTCACTTTGTGAGAAATAAGAAACTGACACTTTTTTCAGGTGGTTTACAAACCTATTCCACTAAATCTTACTAAATTCTTATAACATTCTTGAAGAGATAGATATTAATACCCTCATTTTACAAATAAGGAAAAAGAGACTGAGAAGCTGAATGTCTGGCCTAGTGTCCTTTTGGCTAAGTGGCAGAGTTAATATTTGACCCTAGAGCTGTGAAGCCCTTCATCTTTTCACCTCACTGTATGGCAGGAGACAGCCATGAGGCAATCTGGGCCACTGTCTATCTGTAAAAGACCTGCAATCTAAAGATCTATTGTACATTTTAAATGGTTATACTTTAAATGGTCATGTGACTGCATCTATAATAGCTGTGATTTTTTTTTCTTTTGGTCCACAAAGTCTGAAATATTTACTATTTGGCTCTTTACAGAAAAAGTATGCAGACCTCTGATTTAAGGCCTCCATAGCTTCTCGCAGCACTGTCCATAATATAATAAAAATGTAAACCAATATAATGTAAACCACATATGGAGTATAAACTTTTATAGTAGCCTTATTTTAAAAGGTAAAAAGAAACATATGAAATTAATTTTAATAATGTATTTGATGTTATCCAATATATCCCAAATGCCATGATTTCAATATGTTACCAATATAAAAAAACTATTAATGAGATATTTTATAATTGTTTTCATCATAAATCTTCAAACCCAGTGTGTATCTTAATCTCACAGCACATGTCAGTTTGGGTCAGGTACATTTCTAGGGCATAGCATTCATGTGTTCCAGTGATGATGTATTTTTTAAAATATTAATGATGTTTTATTAATTTCTCCATTAAAATTTTAGTACCAACTAGAAGCCAAATTCAACATCATGATTTCCCTCTTAACATATTGTTGTCACTTTGAGTTTTGTTACTATTCCTTTCTTGGCCACTTTAATTAATATTAAATAAAAACATTTTATTCAGATTTTAAAGTTGATATTAAGGGATTTATGAAAGACAAACCTGAGTTATGTTCTGATTTTGATGTGTGGGGCAGGACACATGAAGCTCATCAGCCACTCTATCCCTTTTCTCTTTTAATCTCTTCAGAACACTAATCACTTGATCCTGTGCATGTACATTGTGAAATCTCTTTGTGCGTTTTTTGTCTCCTTACCACTAAAAGCTTCATAACATCAGGGATCTTTAATGTCTTGTCTAGTTCTATATTTCTAGGACCTAAAACAGTGACTGGCACCTAACAGGTGCTCAAAAAACATATATTTGGATGAAAAAATCATAAAAAGTTTCACATATATAAAGCAAGACAAGCAGAAAATATTTCTGGGAAGTGCCATGCAGTAAGGCACTAGCACCACAGAGTGAATTGGTTTATCCAACTGATTTAGACAAAAATGCTGGATTCATTGGGCAAGAAAGGAAAAAGTTTTGAAACAGGAGGAAAAAAAAATAGACACTGGTGAATACCTGCTTTGTAATTTTTCCTAGAGCTAACTAGCAAAGTAAGTTACCGAAGTAATTCCAAATAGAATATCCATCTCTCATTTTTATAGATGTTGGCATGTGTTTTTAATTGGATTAACAATATTTTCTACCACAGTTTCTTCAGCAGAACAGCAGGTGAGTGAGGAGAGAGCCCTCTTTTTTAGTTTATTACATCCACTAGCTATTTCTCTTTTAAAATTTCTGCCAGCACTACCTGGTGAAGTTAGACTAAGAAAATGGAAGTTACATTTCAATGCCCGGGAGAAAGCCTTCAGAAAACTTCACAAAACAAAAACTTTAGTTCTTATTATCTCCACCAGGCCTTCAGGTTCACCTAAGATTCTTTAGCATCCTTGGAGACCTTTTAAATGCAGTAAAATGCCTGCCTCAGGTAAAATCGGCAATGCTTTAGAACAAAGGTTTCGTAAGCGGTGGTTTATAACGCATGTAGGATTTGAAAAGTACATTTTTCCTTGTCTTGAAGATATGTCTTATTAAGATGGCATACCCCCTTGGAGGCAATCTTACTTTTTCAATAGTTCAAGCTTGCAATAACACTATTTCTTGTGAGGAAACCTGGAGTATTTTTATCTGGAATAGACTGATGCTATTTGAACAAATATTATTTCAGGAGATCGGAGATTTGCAGGTAGAAAGAGTTGGTTAGGTTTTCAGCACAGAGGCGGGCTGAGAAAAGGGTGTGGGAAAGGAAATTGTCAACCCATCCACAAAGCACTACTATTCCCCTAAAAATGGTGCCCCTTTCGAAACAAAACCTCCGTATTGTCACATTTCCTTCAGGAGTCTCCTCACTGCTGCTACTAAGGGCATGTTTGAATTTTTCTAAAACAACAGATATGAATCACATAATATGCAAAGATTACCAAGTGAGTATGAAGTTTATTCAGATTGCCATCTATTAACTCTATTCTAGATAAGCATAGCATTTTTTAATCTGTGAATTCAAATTTTACACACACACACACACACACACACATATGTATTTATATATATAAAAGTGCTTATTCATCTAGAGGTTCTATCTTAATTAAGTAAAACTTTGAACACTAAATCATAATTACTTTCTGTGTGTGTGTATAGAGTGCATATATGTGACCAGAACAATACTAATATATATATAATATATATATGAGCAAATATTAATAAGAACCAGCACAGATAAAAAATGAAACACAATAAATCATATTTATAATTTTCTAATCTTTTAGGACAGATGAATTACTGAAATCATCAGGTGAAGTAACCATTAAACAGTCATTTAGAAGTGTTTTTCACATTGTAAATCTGACTGCTACTGCTGCTGAACTGTTTTCCTAAATACAGAATTTACTGATTTTCTGAATAATCTGTGATCTTTTACAATTCCAAGTCGCTTCTTCAAATCACTTCCCCTGTATTCTACATCCAATAGCCAGTCTCTCACTCCCTTGATGGGATTAATCCCACTAACTGTCCCTATTCCACTTGTGTGACCGACTCCTTGGAACTTGAGAAGCACTGGAAATACTCAATCTTAGAAATTTTCACTTCCAATTTTTAATATCAAGATATAATTAGAATGCACATTCTTTAAGAAACTGTGCAATTAATTTCTCTACTTCATCACCAATAAATATTTTAACAAACTTCTAGTTTTCTCTTCTCTCAAGTGAGGGCCCAGTAGTAAACCCCTGCCTTGCCAGTATCATTCATTTCCCTTTACCTTTGTCCTTCCATTGATCTAGACCTAAAACCCCAAGAAATTATCGATCCACCAATCCTCCTTCTGTGACTCTACTTGTACTGCTGAAGAAAAGCAAAGAAACTGAGCAATTTACCCTACTGAGATTTTTGATCTCTAAAACCATCTAGGTGGTCTGTGCTGTTGTTCACTCAAGTTGTCCATAACCAGCTGTGTTTACCATTAACTCAAAATCATTCTAATCACTCATCTCATTCTTTTAAGTTCCTTGCCTGCCTTGCCATTCTTACTCTTAGCATGATCCTCCACAGTTACAGAGAGAATAGGTACTATCATACAAATGTTCTCAACTTCCTGGCCCTGTTTACAAATAAATATGTTAACATTTAATTTTGCTATACATCTATCTTTATCCCTGACATTGTCTATGCAAGGAAAATGGTTTTGTTTATGTGCAATATAGTCCTTTTTTTCTGATCACTTTCTAGGGCATTATGTTTCCGTATTAAAAAGATATATATCTATTTTTTTCTTCTCCACTGGCCCCATGTCCTTCGATATATAAATATGTTTATGCTTATGTCTGTTTCGTCACTTAGTAAAAATGCTGCCATGATCTTGCCTGGAGCCTAGGTATTTATCTGTCTCTTCGAGAAATATCTAATGAGTAAGTACTCAAGTATGTGCTAGGCACTGGACTCTAAATCAACCTTCTCTTCACAACCAAGCTTTCAAAGAATGGCCTATCTTGCAAAGAATGGCCTATCTTGCATATATATTCTTTTGCATCCAGATATTCATACATCGATCCCCTAAAACTGTACTTCAGCCGTGCCCACACTACTGAAACTGTTGTGACAAAGATGATGCATACATTGAACACCGCTTCATTTGTGTTTTATATGCTTTGTTGAATTGGACACTATCCATCACTCAATTGGCAACATCATGAACAAACTCTCCTCTTGCATCTTAATTCTTTACTCACACTTTCTCAAGATGATTTAAGGTCTCTTCTTTTACACTTGTTAGATGTTGATGTTGGTCTTTCATGCTTTTTCTCCTTATTTTGCCAGACATCATAGGCAAAACTTTCAAATACTGTACTATATGTGATTAGAATTTTCAAAACTATGGTTCCCCCCAGGACCAATCTCTTGAGCTCTAAGTGTGGGTTTCCATTTCACAACATTCAAACTTAAAATCAGCATCTTTCACCTTTTTGCCTTATTATTTTTGATGGAGGCCTTACCCATTGAATGCCTGAGACAGAATTTTGAAACTTTCTTTTTATTCCCTTCTTCGTTTTTACAACTTCTGTTCTGTGGATTCTCCTGAGTAAATTGTCTGGTGAATCCTTCCTCTCATCTCTGTACTTATTTCCTTGCTTCAGTCCTGTGCTTTGACTCCTGAGTCACTAAAACAGCCTCTAAAATAGTCTTTCTACCTGCTAATCAACTTTTCTACTACTTCAAAATATACTTCTAAAGTGTAAACCAAAGCACAGGACTTCTCTGTTAAGAAATTTTCAAAACAAAATAAAAATTCCTTGTAATTCATTCACTCATGAAATATTTATAAATAGATATGAGTCAGAAACCAAACCAGGCACCACATACCCTGTGGACATAAAAGTGACCAAGTCCCTGGACCATGTAAAACGCTGCACTTTTAATTCCTGAAATTATCTTCTGCACAATCAACACTCCAGATATTCCTCAATCTTAGTCCTTACCAAATTTTAACGTGTGTGTGTGTGTGTGTGTGTGTATGTATGTGTGTCTATTAGTCTTTCTGTTGATCTCTTCACAAACTCCAGCACCTTGACGTCAGTGATGGAACAACAACCAAATGTAGCTAATACCTGAGTCTGGCACATTATACTTGCTCAGGGATACTGATAGCAAACCCTGGTATAGTACTTGTTATGTTCCACACATTGTTGTAAGTGACTTATGTATATTAACTCATTTAATTATCACACCAACTCTGTGAAGTAAACACTATTATCATTCCCATTTTCCTGATGAGAAAATAGAGGGTCCAAGAAATGAAGTAATTTGCCTATATTTACCTATTTAAGAATCAGCAGTTCTGGCATTCACATTCAGGAAATGTAGAGCTGAGTACCAGAAAAAAATGCTAAATACTTTTTAGATGAATGAATTCATACCTTCAGAGATGATGTTGCTATATTTAAAAGTTATCTAATCAGTATCGGTTAAATGACTGCTCAGTAGAGTTTAAATATTAATGTAAGTGAAATAAGTGGTAAGAAAGCCATAAAGAAGAATGGTCAAAACTGTGTGTTTAAAGTAGTAGAATATTTATCTTGTTTCGCTTGCCCCCACTAATGATTAGCTGTGTGCCTTAGACCAAGTAGTCTCACCTCCTTGAGTTTCTATGACCTCTTCAGCAGGAAGGGGTGACTGAAATTGATAATCTCCAAGAACTCATCTAACTCTCTATTACATGACTTTTGTAACTCTTCTTATTCTCCAATGAACTCCAATTCCTTCCTGCACCTAGAAAGGAGCAGTATCTTTCTGTCAAAACACAGTACTATGCAAACGTCTATGTGATTTCAGACTTTAAAATAATCTCAGCAATCTTAATATTTAACTGAAAATTATTTTTAACTTCTGCTAAAGGTATGCAGTGAATTAAGGCTGCTGCTCTAAAAACAAAAGCTCAATTTTGTTTTGTTTTTATAGGTTTGGAAAGTATGAAAATGAAAGCTAAATTTGTTTTTGTGAGGAACCTCAGAGAGTTTATTTTAGAAAAAATAATGAGAAAGAAAGAAAATAAGTTAAAAATAAGTTTTGTAAACCACCATTAATTCCTATGAAGTTCATAATTTAATTTATTTATAATTAACTATACCTATTTCATGACTTTCGACTAATTTTTTTATTTTTAATAGATAATAGCACAACATATTATTAAGAAAGCTCTTTTATTTTTGTATTAAATCACAGGAAATTCAACACTTGTCAGAAAGTTAAGTCAATTTAATCTTACTTGAAGTTTGTTTCAATTTTAATTATTTATAAGGTAAGTCTTTCTCCAGTTATCTGACTCCTAAGAGTTCTGTACCCTCAATTTCTCCTAAAGTCAACAGAAGTCACACTTAACCATAACACTGAATAAACATAGATTTTTTTTAGTCCACCTGGGTCTTTTTCTGAGTTTTTTAAAATATATTTTTCTCTGTATAAAGGAAAGCCCACAGTTCTGGTTTTAGATATTTAGATTTCAAAGAAGAAATCTCTGTTTTTCAGTTTTCTTAACGAGGTGCTATGAGGAAACCAAACAAAGCATAAGACGTATAAACAACAGGGAACTTTCCACAAGGAAGAACAGAGAAACCAATTTATCACAGAGAACCATGAAAGCAGATCCATAGTTCTTTGATGGTCATGATTTTTATGAAATTCAAGATTTGATTCTTGCACCAGGCTTTCCCCTGCCTAGATCTGAGCTGTCTTCTTACCGACAGAATCGATCTTGTATCTCCCTCTCTCTTGAGAGCCAACCAGAAAATCTCATTGGAAAAAATATATTACAAAACAAATAAGAAAACAGATTAAAATCTACAGTATACAAAGATCTTTTATAAACATAAGAACTTAAATTTGCTTTTAAAAATGTAATTGAAATAAGAAAGAGCAAAGGACTTAAATAGTCAATTCGCGGAAGAAGTATCCAATATTGTTAGGAAAATTAGTATTAAGATGGAAAGGGTACCTACTCTTTACCACACCAGTTTCATTCTTGAGTTCCCTACTTCATTAAATAAAACAGTAAATTAATAGGGAGACATGTATTGAATATTTATGACAGTGTTGCTTTCAAGGGCAAGAATATATGGAAACAAACTGAGTACTCATTAATAGGAAAATGAATAAATAAACTATAGATCCATTAAAAATAATATATAAACTTAGAAATAAGTTAGCACTCTCTCATAAGACACGGAATAATTTCCTGTTTTATTGTTAACTAAGAAAAGCAAGATACAGACAAGTGTCTAGAATATGATCTAATCTGTATAAACTAAATATACAAAATGAGAAAAATTAGAACAAAAATCTAGGCAAGTGTGTGCATGATTCATTGAGCATGGAAAAAAAGAAGAAAGGATATACATCAGGTAATCTTGATGCCCCTGGTGGTGAAAACAAGAAGGAGGGAAAATATGGGAAATGACACCCAAAGCAGAAGGATCCACAAGGAAAATCATCTTCTACATGTAATCCCATTGATATAAAATTGTGTATGTCTTCATAAAGAGATGGATGAAAGAGTTCTAAGCATGTATTAATATTGCTGATATTTAGTTAACGGGATTTCAGGGAACTTTTACTTTCTTCCCAAAGTTTTTGGTATTTTTTTAAAATGTTATGTATATATGCAGTCAATCAAACCAAACAGGATATGAGTGTACTTATATATTAATACATAAAAGTCCTTACTGTCAGTCTATGTTGAGTGAACAAATAAGTTAATATATTGAAAATATTATCTTCACTGCCTAAAACTAGGCTGCATTCTTGATAGTGTTAAAGGGTACAAAATGCTTTATAAATGCCAAGCTGGAGAATAAAGCAGTCTAGACTATTAGACAGTCCGAATATAAGTTGAGTTATTGAACTGCATGGGAATAGAAGCAAATGGCCAGAGGAATAAATTACATTTGGTGAGGTTGTAAAATGGAATGTTCATAGAGAGATAGAATTATGTAGAGGCGAAGATGCTAAGACAACATCTTTTCCCCTAAAATATGCCTCTGTTCGAAGTCTTCAAAACTAAGGACATAGTTTTGAATAAGAATATCTACTTATATGTATGTTTTCAAGCCAAGAATACAGACCACAAAATCCAACCCCCATATATATTACCTTATGTTTAAGCATCCTTTATTTCTTTATGAAGTTGCAAAACTGTCCTGAATAAAACATTAAACTGCTAAGTCTTTCAAGGAGCTCTTCATTTAAATCCTTCTTTCAAAATCTGCAGGACCTGCCTCACCATCACAAAATTCAAGATAGAACAAATAAATACCTAGGGAGCAATCTTTCTAGCCTTAAAAAACTATGCTTGTATCAATTACTGACATAAGTCACCTTCGACACTTCATTACAGGAAGCATTTATTTCTGTGCATACTGATCTTTGTCAAAGGGTTCAGTTCTTTCTTGAAGATAAAATACAAATGACACTGAATCTCTTGTAAGTCCCTCAGCTCATTCATTATGTCTGAAGGACCAGAGGATTAGTCTAGGGGGAAAAAGCAGCCTTGGAAAGAAACACAGGCTGTTATGGCTGGAATATACTATATTCATCTTCCCTTGTTGTGTATCAAATGACATGGTGTAGCTTCTTCTCCAGGAATGTCAACATTAACAGATGAATGCTATCTTTTATTAGGGAGAAAGAGGATTTGATAGAGAGAGAGAGAGAAAGGTGAAATGAAAAATACCAATTTTTTCTCTCGTAGGGGCTTATAAAGGCATCATCATTTTTTATAACTTTAAATATCCAAAGCGAGTTTACAATTTTCAGTAAGGCTATAAGTATTTCCAGTTTTTCAAGTGTCTTTGGCTTTACATGGATCATTAAAAAGTTACTTTGGCTTTAATTAATTAAACAAAGTAGTCACTTTATTCTTACATGAACCTCCAGGATTTTCAATTAGTTATTTCCACATTCAGCTTGACTGAGGTGCTATGCTAATGTGCCTTTATCATTTTTGCCAAGAATAAACATGTGACTGGTTTACAGTAGGATGGGATGCCTCTGACTTTCATATGTCTCCTGCCATTGGCATTCTGAATATAAGTACAAGTTCCACTGCTCAGTAAACACCATTAATCTGCAGCTTATGCAAATCAGAAACCTATTATTTTAACTGTTTTAATAAGCAATGAAGCCAGGACTACTGTCAACCCACTTATTTTGAAGAGAAGTGTTCTGTAACTGGAAAATATTATTCCACTATTATCATTGGTATTGTCATTATTATATTAACAATATTTTACAGGACATAGAGAGATTTCAGCATAAAGCAAGATTGCATCTAAAACAATGTTCTCTTTCAATAGCACTAGTAAATAAGTTACAGTGATAACGCCAAAAACACTTCATTTATTGATTTAATGCCATACTGTTTGTGATTTATAAAAACATTTTGTTTTTTATTTCTTCTTCAGTATCTCTGATTTATTTTATTTTGCAGTGAACAGGTGCAACATATAATAATAAATGTATATTTGGTCTCTACCCCCACTTTTCTAACATAGAGCTTCTAAAACCCTGGTCACTTCCTGAGTGATGGGGGCAATAGGAGCATCTTTTATTATAGTATTTGGTCCTAATCTCTGGTTCCTGACACAAACACTCCTAAGACCCTTGGAATCTCCAGAGCATTAAGAGTGTCTTTTTGTATGCTACTAAGATGCCTAGTGGCCAAGGGTCCCTAGAGAGCATCAGGTTGGGGGCTGGAAAGAAAGGCCAGGCCATAATTAGAGAGTTGGAATTTCTCCACCCCTCCACCTCCAGGAAGGGAAGAGAGGCTAGAAATTACCTTACTTATCAGTGGCCAATGAGGTAATCAATCTTCCAATGTAATGAAGCCTCCCTAAAAACCCTAAACAATAAGGTTTGGAGAGCTTCCAGGTTGAGGAACACAGACATATGCCAAGAGGGTGGTATATACCAAGTCCACAAGGACAGAAGCTCCTGTGCTCAGGACCCTTCCAGACCTTGCCCAATCTGACCTTTGTAATATCTTTTAAAATAAAATGGTGAACATAAGTGTTTCTCCGAGGTTTGTGAATTGTTATAGCAAACTATCAAACATGAGGAGGAGGTTATAGAAAACCTTGATTTAGAGCTGGTTGATCGGAACTGAGAGGGGACAATCTGGGACTTGCAATTAGCACCTGAAGAAGGGGAAGTCTTCTGCGACTGAGCCCTTAACACGTGGAGTTTGTGCTAACTCCAGATAGCTAGTGTCAGAATTGAGTTACATTTTAGGACATGGAGTTAGTCTTGTGAACTGGAGAATTGCTTGGTGTGGAAAACTTGCACATTTGATATCAGAAGTGTTGGAGGGTCAAGAAACAGAGTTTTTCTTTTAATGGAAAAAGAAAAGATAGGAGACAAACTTCTGTTAATTGTTTCTCTAGAGGAGAGTAGAGGGTAAGTATTGCATAAGATAAAGACACTGGACCAACAGGAGATTTCAACCAGTGTATTGCAATGACAATTGAAGATGATTTGAGCCCTACTATTCTTTCCTCACTATTCTTTCATTTATGAATAAAATGAGGCCAGGCACAGTGACTCATGCCTGTAATCCCAGCACTTTGGAAGGCTAAGGTGGGCGGATCGCTTGAGGTCAGGAGTTTGATACCAGCTTGGCCCACATAGGGAAACCTTGTCTCTACTAAAAATAAAAAAATTAGCTGAGCGTGGTTGTGCACACCTGTAATCTCAGCTACTTGGGAGGCTGAGGCAGGAGAATCGCTTGAACCCAGGAGGCAGAGGTTGCAGTGAGCTGAGATTGTGCCACTGTACTCCAGCCCGGGTGACAGACTGAAACTCCACCTCAAAAAAAAAAAAAAAAAGAAAAGAAAAGAAAATGAAATAATGATATGTAATAGCAAGCATTATGTCGAAGAGGCCCACATGCAGCTCAAAGATCCCTAGGACTTCACTCAGAACCATAAATACATTATTTTCATTGAAAATAAAGTCATTTCTCATGCTCAAATAACATGGTAGATATTTGACTTATGATAGCCTATGTGTGTGGGTGCATATGGGTTTATGTGTGTTTCAGTACAGATTTTGTGTAAGATATTAAATCTCATTGTGCTATTTCTCCATGGTATCTACTGTGCCTGCCACAGTATCTGAAATATGGGCACTTAACAAAAGATAGATTTACTAAAAAGCCAATTCAGATTATGTTTTAAGTCCTCTGAATTGCATGAGCCCCTTCTACAGCTCTTATCTAATTGTATACTTATAATACATTTGTAATTTTATATAATTTTCCTAAGGGCCACAGAATTACTTGAGCCCCACAAAACCTGGATACACTTCGAGAGTCAATAAATCTCTAGTGTCTAATTAAACAAATGGATGAATGAGTGAAAGAAGAAGCCAGGTAATCTCTGCCTGAAGGTAATATTTCATCTCCATCCCTACCCTACCTCACTTATGATCATCAACATCTATTTTGAATTTTTTTCTCAAAAAATGTTCTCATGTCTAAAATTTTCTAGCTGTAAACTTCTACTTATCTATAATCTGTCAGACATTACTTTCTCCACTTTTCACTCAATGTGATCAATCTGCTTTTCTCTTATCTCCTGGAGAGCTATAGACTAGAAACTTTTTCTATGTCTCTAGCTATATGTTCTCCTTTTAATTTATTTCCTCCCTGCTCAGAAACATTATGGAGACACTCTTGACCCCTCTACTCAGTCAATCTTAGGTGGCTGAGTCCTGCAGAAGAAAATTATTAAATGATATTGAGAGTCTGTTTTAAACTTTTATGTATCCTTTTATTCATACCTTGCTGATCCCTTATCTCCCACAGTACTATTCTAAGTCTTCTCCAAACACTTGCGACC
This sequence comes from Hylobates moloch, assembly GCF_009828535.3. Taxonomy (NCBI): domain Eukaryota; kingdom Metazoa; phylum Chordata; class Mammalia; order Primates; family Hylobatidae; genus Hylobates; species Hylobates moloch. The sequence continues at coordinate 12,692,905 of NW_026652299.1, forward strand.
CCAACATCCTCCACTGACCTCTCACTCTCAGCTATTGATTCTCCCTCCTACTTTACAATAGCTTCCTAGCACTTTGAATACAGAAGAACCCGATATGTGTGGGTGAAGTTCAAATTACTGGATCTGTGCCCACCTGATGGGAAACCCTTCAAACACAGAAATCTTTAAATGGTGTTGTCTGTGAAAAATAAAAACGACACAAACACTGTTTTCATCATACAAGGATTAACTAGTGCCAGTCTCATGAAGAGGCGTCATCAGTTAAATTAAAAAGAAATGTTAAAGGCACAGGTCACTGAAATGTTAGCAGAGATCACTTACTGAGAACTTAATCATAAGTGTGTGTTTAAGTGTTCTTCATGGAAATACATAAAATTATTACTAACTCTATGATATTGAATTTCAAAGTATATTCTTTATAGAATGTTATGGTTTATTTATGTGTTCACGGCATTCCAATATGTAAATTACAGTAAGAGAATCAGTGCTGATGTCAGTAATTTGTTGGAAAAGAGTAAAACCCAGGCATTGAAAATGTGAATAGGAACTTTTATTTCAGAAAATAGTGGAAGTATTTTTATTTCATTTAAGTAAACAGGAACCTCAATAAAATTGTGATATGCTTCTTAGGTTTCCACAAATTGAAAGTATAAAAAATATTTTGCTATAAGAAAGCACAGCTGCTAATGAGAAAGGACTTTAATGAACAGGTCCATTTAGAAAAGGTAAACACATTGCATTTCACAAATTTGAGAATTTTGTGGCCATGTTTGATACCTACTAAATATTTTGTCAATCATAGATGAACTGATGCAAGGTACTGCCATATGAATAATTTAATTAATAATAGCTAACATACATAAAGCTTCATGATAACTATCAGATACTATTCTAAGGGCTTTATATGTATTTGCTAATTTAGGCCACCAAAACAAATCAAGAAAATACTACTTGATGTTCATCTTGTAGATAAGAAAAATGAGGCTTACAGAGTTTAACTACCATGTCCATGGTCACCCAGAGCTAGGTTTTGAACACCAGATATATGATCCAAAGTTAGTCATGTTAACCACCTCTCCATAGGCAAATATGCATAATTTATTTTGCAACTTTTATTGTCATAAGTGAATGATGTTATTGGAGTTCCTCAGTTTTTATCTGATACAGTAAAGATTCATTATGAGTAGTAGCCATATTATAGACAGCTGAGTGGTTAGATTGATTTTACTGGTGGTTGCAAGGCTTGGTGGAAAGCCCCGTGTTTGAGCTCAGACAGTATCAGATTCCAGTGTTCACTGTCAATCACTAGCTGACTGACTGTGGGCAAGTTACTTAGCTTTTCTGTATTTCAGTGTTCTCATTTGTGAAATTATAATGATAATGCCAACTTTCATAGCTTGTATAATTATAGAGAAAACTTATACGAATAAAATGGGGGCTCAGTACATTTATTTTTTATTATATTTTTTTTAATTATCTTTCATTTAAGAAAACATGAAAAACAGATAGTTATTCACTATTATTAGAGAAAAGGTTTAGAATGGTGTGATTTAAAGTAGAGTGAATGTTGGGAACTTGAAATTCACTTTTAAGCTTTTAGTTCTGAAGCATTAAGAATCTTTCTTCATCTTTTTAAAAGAGTATAAATATTAGAAATAAAATGACAGCAGTAAATATATTAATACAAGTTCTATAAGAGAAGTAAAGGAAACAAAATCCCCTTATACTACAAGTGAAGGTTCCTAGAAAGTCAGACCTCAAGAATGGACTGCAAGGCCTTGCCTATCTTGCTCAGGGGAGTGCTGGAAGTTAAAACTTAAATGTATATAGTTGATGGTTGTGGAATCAAAAACCATCTGCTAACATGAGGAAGGAATCCCAAGCTAAGAAACGAATGTAAACTGGATCCTGAACCAGTGAACCCTTGGGGCCCAGAGAAGAGGCAAGAGCTATACTTAGCAGGGAAGGTACTAGAATGTGGACACGTTTCCACAGGAGAAAACAGCCCTTGCTGAATAGAGGCTTGCAATCAAAATCTGGAAAGCAAATGGGAAATTACCCCCTGGGAAAAAAAGGCAGCAGACACAATAGACTGAGCAGTTAGCTTACTAAGTTTCTAGAAGACCGTGAAATAAAAAACTGTACATTTAAATTAAGTAAAATAACTAAAGACGGAACAGAAACCATATGAAAATAGAAAATATTATGTGAAAGTATAGGAGGATTTGAAAATTCACCAAAAGGTAATTCCATAAGTGAAAAAAAAATGTAGTATTGAAAAAAATGACTTAAAGATCGGCTAAATAGAAGATTGAATACAATTAGGAAGATAATCTGTACAATGGGAAATATTTCTGAGGAAATTATCTAGACAGAGAGAGGGAGAAAGAAACAGAGAAAGAGAAGGAGATAGAGAATAAAAAGCAGAAAAATATGAAATGAAAATTTGAAACTTGAAAATAGAAGGAGAAGGCTCAACATATGACTATTCGAACTTCCAGATGGAGAAAACAGAGTGAAAGGGAAAAAGGCTGAGAATCTTTAAGAATTGATGATGGATTAAAAAAAAGAGACTAGCCTCGAGCAAGAACCAGAGGCCTGAAAAGGTGTCTCTCTAATGATTGAGGAAACATGACCCACGATGACACTTTTAACCATAATGTCCGGGGATGGAGCTAAAAGCCGTCTCAAGAAACGAATAGGAAAAGATGTTAACAAATACCAGGTGGGACTAAAGTTGACAGGTGGTTATCCCTTTTACCTACTCCTCCATTATGTCCTAGACATACAGTTTGAATGGAATTGACTCTATATCTGAGAATCTGATTGATCTAATAACTTATTTTTTTTCCATAGCGTTTGGTTCAGGACTGGGCATGTGAATGAAGTTCAGCCAATCAAACAGATGCATTGATTGATGGTTGTGGAATATCCTCTTTCTCCAAGTTTACATATGAATATTTGCCTCAGTTGCTGTTTTCAGCCATGTAGTAACAAAGAGGAAATTCATCTTTATGATAAAGTTGACAATGCAGAAGGATAGCACTGAGAGATTTTTTTTTAACTGGAGCCAGATCCTTAACTAGAACATTTATGAATCTGACTAAACTCTAGAATTTTGTGAGCAGACATCTTTCCTCAAATGTTTAAGCTACTCTGAGTTATTTATGTTCTTGTCATAACAACTAAAAAGCATTGTGATCCACAAACCAGCAGATCCATGATAGAACACCAAGAACGAAAAATGTTTTCCACTGTTTAAACTCAAAATGACTAAGAAGCCACTAGCAACTATAATATTTTTTGAAGTTCATTAGATTCATTCCTACCATGTAGAAATAGAGGTAAAGTGTATATTAACTTCAGTGTAAATTTTAATTTTTTTCTATCCCAAATCTAAGAACAGAAAATGTAATACCTGCTATAAGTAAAATGTTTTGAGGGCATTATATTATCTTCATTATTTTAATCAATTTTAGTAAATGTTTTATAAGATAGAATTAAAAATTGCATTATGATTTTGGTAATTATGTAGTATTCAATTGTATGAAAGTGCATAAGTGTTTAACTGATCTGCACACTCTGTGATTCTCAAGACTAATGGTTTCTAGGAAAAGAAATTGTGAGTTCCCAGACATAACTAAAAATAATTCACTGTACAAAAGAAATACAGTCTCAGTTCATTTTTGCAGCTATAACAAAATATCTGAGAGCACGTAATGTATAAAGAACAGAAATTTATTTCTCACGGTTCTGGAGACTTCGAGGTCCAAGATAAAGGCACTAGGAAGTTTATTGTCTGATGAGGGGCATGGTATGTTTCCAAGATGGCACCTTCAATGTTGCATCCTCCAGAGAAGGGGAGTGCTATGTCCTCACATTGCAGATGACAAAAGGGCAAAAATAAAAAATACTAATAATAAAAAAAGAAAAAGGCTTAACTCCCTCCAATAAGCCCTTTTATAAAGGTAACTAAACCCATATATAAGGGAAGAAATCCTCATGATCCAATCACCTTTTAAAAACCTCACCTAGGCCAGGCGCGGTGGCCCACTCCTGTAATCTGAGCACTTTGGGAGGCCGAGGCGGCTGGTTGCCTTGACGTCAGGAGTTTGAGACCATCCTGACCAACATGGTGAAACCCCATCTCTACTAAAAATACAAAAATTAGCTGGACATGGTGGCGTGCACCTGTAATCTCAGCTACTCGGGAGGCAGAGGTGAAAGAATCGCTTGAACCCAGGAGGCGGAGGTTGCACTGAGCAGAGATTGCTCCATTGCACTCCAGCCTAGGTAACAGAGTAAGACTCCGTCTCAAAAAGTAAAAAAATAAAAAAATAATAAAAACCTCACCTCTTAATACTATCACATTTGCCACACCTAAATTTTGGGGGGGACACATTCAAATCATAGCAAATATTAATGGTCTTTTATGGCCAATATAGTTAATTAATAGCACCTATAAAATTTCCCAAACCATAATCCTCAATCAGTTAAATAATTTGAGGCCCCTAATGTCACATTCACAAAAGAAGTGGAATTTAATTCCATGTGAAAGAATATATTTGTGAATAACATATTTTTAATGCAAAATATCCATTCTACTATTGATATTATAGCAATGCAGAATATTGACACTTTGAGTTACCAGAATACATAATTATAAATTGACAATTCAACATTTGCCAAAATCTTACTTAAGACGTTTGAATGAGATAGATTTTGGGGTACATTATAGCTAATATCTTATGGTACATTATACATATAGAAATTATTTTTTCTTTTTATGTGTAGAAGCTATCTTGTTACCTCTTAAGAAAGCAGAGTCTCTAAGTTACATAGTAATGACTTCACTAAAGTAAAATTTAATGTCAAACTGCCATTTTTTTTTACAATGTAGCAGTAATATAAACGGTCTCTATAAGAATAGCTGCATCTCTTGAAAACAGCTAAACATTTTGTTCATTATGTTGCTCAGTCTCTCATTTAAAGATTCACATGAAAGATCTAGAGTGACATAACAGGAATAAAATCTTTCTTTGTGACAACTTTGGGTGCTTATTTTTTTAAGTATTGGTATATTAATTATGTTTTAATTTTACCATTTTACTTTTTAAATGGTCACATTAATTTTTTTATGTAAAATAATAAGACAATATAATAGCCTCTCTATTGAAAAGCCGATGCAGGTTGTGTGTGCATACACTTGTCATCATTTTTTTCTATTTAGAAAATAATTAAATTGTTTCACAACAAGCCATGGAAGCACACAAAGCGTCATTAGACAAAGTCAAACCTTTTTTAAAAAATATAACACCTCATTGCTAGCATCCTCAGTATTAAAATATCTGCATGTTCTTCTTGCTGGTAAAAATTTTCATATATGGGGTGTAGCTAGAATGTAGAAATTCAAAATGTGGAATTCAAATCTTTCAAAACAGAGGTAAAATACAATTCATGAATGACATCTATGGGTTTTCTCTCTCGTGTGTTGTCAGCATGCCAGTATCTCTCGTCAGTCTATGATTCAACCAGGAGACAGAAAGTGGTGGATGCAGACAGATTACATCTTTGACAGTTTCTGTCCAGTGTTATATTCTTTTAATGGAGCTTCAAGAGGCAGCAGGCACACACGATGCATGCATGCCATGCATGATTGATAGAAAGTGTAGGTTTGCTGACTCTAATGCTTGACAATGAGAAGCAACAGCCACTCTCTCATTACAAATTAGAGCAGTGACAGCCGAGGTGGACACAGTCTGCCTGCAGACCTTCAAGCCCAGAACAGATTTAATTCTCATCCATCATCAGAAACACAGATTCACTGGAAAACCTTAATGCATCTCATTTTGTTAACAAATGATGAATTTAGAATTTGTTTTTTTTTTCTCTTATATATGACAGCCAGTTGTCAGTTTAGCTCAACAAATACTTGTGAAGGCCTCTTACTTGTTAGACCTTGTTTCAAGTACCAATGGAATACATAAATAAATCCCTGCATTCCTAGAACTTACATTCAAGAGGTGGGTAGGGGGTGGAGATAAAACAAATGCAAAAAATATTAAAATACAGAACACAATATAATTGAGAATTAAAAAGATGTGGGTTCCTGTGTCATTGAGCCGAATAGGGAAATTTTTATGAAGGTTAGCTTCGTGTATAAAGCAATAGCTTTACATTTAAAAAGAAGTAATTGTTTTTACTTTCATATGCATGTGTTCTTTCCAGAAAACATCATTCATGGGCGATAACTGACATCATTTTGCAAATAGAAAATTTCATGGAATAAAGCAAGAGATAAAGCTGGAAAATTGTGCAACCTGGATGAAAGCTTGTGACTCCAAATACTTTTTTGTTTTAAAAATATTGCGTAATCCCGGGTGGATTTGGGAGCTCGAATTTGGGTGTTGATGATAGAAGCTAGAATATGGATGTGAGACTGATGGGGGCTGATTATCAAAAAATGGAAGTGGGTATAATAGCAAAGGAGAACATTTAAAAAGAAAAGGAAACTAAGAAAAGAAGCTTGGAAGAAAAAGTTATATTTAAAGAAAAGGAGCATAAGGAAAAAAAAAAAAAACAGAAACAAAAAAAAAAACAACTCCCCAAACTAGTGAAAGAATTTGGGAAAAGAAATAGACAAGTACCATGTTTACTCAAGAAGAAAGACAATCACAAGAAAAATTGGTGAGTCAGAAGTGAAAACTGCTGTATCCTCAAAACCACCACAGTGCCTAATACCAAGCATATCCTCAATAAGTACTATTTCAATGAAAATCTGACTCTGGTTTACATGCACTGTCTTCCTTACAATCAGTTTTCTTGTTTGGACTTAAAAACTTGAATATGTCTTCTGGTTTGAAATATCTTCAATATAAAGAGTAATGAAAGAGTTTTGAAACACGTAATTCTGCCCTTAATTTCACCCTCGTAACTCAGCTTAACACTACGTTCTCTTTACACACAAAACTCCAATACAGGATCTTAAACTTGTCAGCAGCTTTAGCTAGACTCTTACTGTAGTCCTGACTCTACTCCCACTCTTGGCATACTTTCACCTTACTTTCCCTTACTCTACCTTATCCCAACTAAGCAATGATATTATTTTCTGATAAAATGTTTCAATCAATTACATTTTAAAGTTGTTTACAGATACCGATTTGTCTCTATCCCAACACAGAAAGGCCACTAGGGAAAATGAGCTCACTGTTGTTTAGAATAGAAAATCTTTCATGCCTCCAGTATATGACAGATAAAAGAATTGAGACAGAAAAATGTGTAGTGACCTGATTAATTAGCACTGTTTGAGTCCAAATCAGCATGAAAATTTGTGTGTCCCCATTATCAGCACACAAGACCAACTTAACCTTTTACACTTAGTAAAGTTTTTCAATCTCAATGGTTCTTTATGCCACAAACCTCTTCACAATTCCTATTCAAGCCCTACCCCAAGTGGGGCTCCAGCTCTAGTGCCTGCTTACCCTTTCTCATATTCTTTTCTCATATAATTTAAATTGTCACATGGAGGGGAATTGCCAGTACCATTTCACATCATGCACATACAATTCCATCGTAATTGGATCCTCTGCCCCCTATGATCACAACCGAATTATGGTTCTTTTCCTTCCAGCCATGTGTTTTAAAGATTGTGAAATCTTTCCAATGGTGTGGTCTTTTCTTCGTATTTTGTTCACTTCTCCATAAAGTCTCAATGACTTAGATATGCTTTTTCCAATTAATTAACAACTTGTTTCTTCTAAGTAAATTGATTCCTGTTTTCTTTTTCTACATCAGAGATGTTTTTCTCTAAGATCTGCCCCAATTTATATGACTCATGCAAAATTCTTTTTATTATTTTGTGAATATAAGTTCATTTTACCCTACAAGTCTGCTGGATGTTCACAAACATTTTTAATCTCTAAATATCCATATAAGTATAGTTTTGTAAATACTCATTTAGGTCTTATGAAGCAGAAACAGGAACCATTGGGAAAAATTTTGAATCCTCAGATTATTTCAACCTATAAAAAATATATGCAAAAATCAAATTGAAATTTAAATTAGAGCCTCAACCACAAGAGAGACAAAGGTATTTTCAACCAAGGGAATGTACCATGTGTTTAAAAACAGAAAGGAATATTTTACAGAATTAGGAATCTATACATTCAACTCATATATGGGGAAGAAAACTATGTGAACTACCCAAATTAAAGTTATTTAATAACAAAACTAAAGTGGAAAAGTATTTTAAACCAAATGTTTGGAATTCCTTTTTTTTTATACATAAATAGTTAAAGCTATGTTCAATTTTTGACTTTCAACTTTTATTGAAAAGCAGTTTTTTCTCGGCAGCCCCATGTCTGTACTTGAAAAGAAAAAGAGAGACTTAGGCTAAAATTCACCAGATTTGTTTTCCCTACCATACCTTTTACTTTAGCTCCCTTTTCAGCTGAAATCACCAAGAGCAGATTATCTTATTCTATAGCTAAAAGTTATAGTGAGACAATTTAGAATGAACACACCACAGTTTATTATAAGTACTGTGAAAAGTAAAGATATTAAAAACATTTGAAAATTCGAGACAATATATATATATTCTCATTTTGGGGCTATCTTTACCCATAAATCTGGAGGGACTATTTTGTGTATCAGCTCAGTCATATTATAGTTTAATTCTGTCAAATTATTTGTTGTTAAATTTTGGACACATGGATTGAATAAATACCAAATATTTTCCAATTTAGCTTATGCTTCAAAACAAGGACTTTCTATAATACTTACAAAGAATGGGCAGTATTGCCTTAAAAGTAAAATGGACATAGTAAACAACTAGGTAAAGGTACAACCAAAAGGAACTAGAAGGAAAGACCATCAGAGGGTATGGCAGAAATCCATAAAATTAACAAACCAGATGCATTCTCAGAGGCAAACACAAGACAAGCAATTATTGAATGTTGAGCTATTGAATATTGTAGAAGTGTCACGCAGCTGTCACAGTGTGGTAAAAAGATGGAAATCAGAGGCTGAGGGTCAACAAACAGTTTAATAAATGGACGCTGAGAATTGGTTAATGACCTCGAGAGGAGAAGTTTGATTTTAGAAAATAAGTTTTTGTGGTACGTAGCACCCATGTAGTAAAAAAAGTAACCAATCAAGTCCAAACATGTAAAAAACATATTTGTAACCTTTCCCCAAAGATATATGATTCCATTTCCAATGAATGTGTGTTAGCCAACAACTCTCTGATCTGTTATTTGACTCACTGAGATGTACTTCCTAAGAAAGATGAAACTTCATAAATTATAGCTTCAAAAATTGTGTAATTTTATGGCCTATTCTCAATGAATAATTAGCTTTCCAGTTAGAATTATTTTCTCATCAAGTTTTCACAAGGTACTCCTCCCCCTTTTTTGATATGATCACCCCAGGGTTAAATCATAGCCATCATTCAAAAATTACTCTTTCCCTGGGAACCCACCAGAGTCTGTTTATCACCATAATCACTTCATAACATTATATATGTTGAGGATGTTTGAAAGAAATTGTGACCATAAATAATATCAAATTTTAACATTTACTGTGCTAATATTTTTATGAAACAAATTCCAAATAAAGAACCCAGCATTTAACAACTCCCTTTCTCCAACTCTAAATTACATTTCTTGCATGGTCCTTACTCCCTATGCATTTTAAAACCTAAGCTGTCTTTCCTTCACTGTGCATTGGTTCTCAAAAATACATTCCTGAAATTTGCTGTAGGGTGACCAACCAGTCAAATGTGCCTGGGAATGAGTGGGTTTCAGGATGCAGGACTTTCAGTACTAAAACGGATACGGTTTCAGACACACCAGAAGTTGGTGACCAATTTTTCAAAGACTATTTTAAATGTAATTTTAATGATGAGACTTTCTTTGTCTTATCAAACAAGGTCAACACCATCTTCTAATGTCTTCTTACAGCACAATGTAAACTTTTCTTCTGCCACATGGGTCTCCTAGTTATTGCCTAAACATTTTAGGGAATTTCCTTTAGAGACCTCACTATTCACTCATTCTGGCCATTTTCGTACATAAATAATTTTTTTTTCTTGTGGGTTATTTTTTTTAATTTTTTGATAATGGAAAGAGGGAGGTGAAAAGTACTACAAACATACTTTTACTTCTGGTTCAGGATGATTGACCAAGCATACATATTTACCTTTTTACATTTCTAAAGATTCACTTAAAAATAGCAGAAGAGATATAAATGAAGAAATGCACATATCCAACAACACTGGATAACTGGAGCAGCTTTCAGTAGCACTAGTGGAGCAGAAACATTGAGAAATATCTTCAAGATAAAGAGTAAGTGTGTCTAGTTCAACCATTGTGGAAGTCAGTGTGGCGATTCCTCAGGGATCTCGAACTAGAAATACCATTTGACCCAGCCTTCCCATTACTGGGTATATACCCAAAGGACTATAAATCATGCTGCTATAAAGATACATGCACACGTATGTTTATTGCGGCACTATTCACAATAGCAAAGACTTGGAACCAACCCAAATGTCTAACAACAATAGACCGGATTAAGAAAATGTGGCACATATACACCATGGAATACTATGCAGCCATAAAAAATGATGAGTCCATGTCCTTTGTAGGGACATGGATGAAACTGGAAAACATCATTCTCAGTAAACTATCACAAGGACAAAAAACCAAACACCACATGTTCTCACTCATAGGTGGGAAACAAAAAACCAAACACCGCATGTTCTCACTCATAGGTGGGAATTGAACAATGAGAACTCATGGACACAGGAAGGGGAACATCACACTCCGGGGACTGTTGTGGGGTGGGGGGAGGGGGGAGGGACAGCATTAGGAGATATACCTAATGCTAAATGACGAGTTAATGAGTGCAGCAAAACAACACGGCACGTGGATACATATGTAACAAACCTGCACATTGTGCACATGTACCCTAAAACCTAAAGTATAACAAAAAAAATAAAATAAAATAAAAAAGAGTAAGTTTGTATAACAACATGTCAGCCTCATAATTGTGAAAGAGGAGACCACTAGAAAGTAGGGGAAGAGCCTGTGATTACAGAAAACAGGTTCTGGAAACAGAATGGACCCCACAAAGCCATGTGTAGAGTAGTCGAGAGTGCTAAAGAATGGTAGGACTTATCCTCAAATCAGGTAAAAGAAGTATTTGCTCTCAGGCTAAAGACAGAAGGAATGCTGTCTTCTAACTCAAACAGATTTTCTGCATGAGGGATTAAAAAAAAGAAAATATAAAACTAATGTTAAGAGCTATGAATGCTAGAAATATGTATCAACAAGCACACACTAACAGTTCAAAAAAGAAAGAGAAAAAAATACTAAAAGAAGAAACTATTTTAAAAAAAAGACCCAGTTTTTCCCAGAATTAAAAAGGATAAAATTTTATGATTTAAAAAGTTCATTGAGTTAATAAAAAGGAGATAGAACACAAAATATAAATATATAGGATAAAATAGGCTAGATAAATGATGATGGATAGATATAGACATATGCTTAGACAGATTGATAATTATGAGATTTGAGAACATTGAAGATGAAATAAGTTGAAAAAATCTTAAAGTCCCTTGACAGGAAGAGCACAACACTAAATGGAATAAGAATCAGAAGAGTATCAATGTTCTTTTTAAAGCAACTCAGGATACAAGAAAACGATGAAATTATTTTTGAAATCTTGAAAGAAAATAATTTTTTAGACATTTGGGGTCCAAAAGTTTTATCACACAAAGAACCTTTAAAAAGTATTCCTGGAGGAAATATCCAGAAAAAAGTAAAATAAATCCTAGAGGATTTTATAGGTATATGGGAAGTAATGCTGTACAACTGACTTACAAAGAAAGCTATTATCTAAATGAACAAGGAGCAAAAGAAAACAAACAAAAGAACATAACTATAAGCAACCCAGAATAAAAATTCTAGTTCCTGTTGTAGCCTAATTAATACATAAGATATTTCAAACACCTATCTCGGTTATTGATGTATCAAATAGAAAAATGTATAAAGATATTTCACACATTCTAGTGGACATAGAACCCTGCAGCTAAAAATTATGGAATATAAGAGTTTTTAAATCACATGGAATTGTAATGTTCATTAACTACAGTCTAAGCAAAAAGTAGACAGAGCAAACTCCAAAAAATGATTATAATGCATTCTGTGTTTTAGACTTCAGGGCAATTAAGTTAGAAGTCAGCAGCATAGATAACATAGAAATATACACTAGAAAATTACACATGCTAAATGTATAATGAATCAAGAATGGAATCAAAACATGTTTTAGGAATTATTTACCCCCAAATGATCTTGAAAATATACCATATCAACACTTGTGTATTGAAGCGAAAGCCATGCTCACATGGAAATTTAGAACCTTAAATTCATTCGTTCAAAAAGAAGAAAAACTGAAAACCAGCTAAGTGTCCAACAAAAGTGTCTAATAGAAATTAGAAGTTTCCATAAACTAAACACAAATCAAGAAGCAGAAAAGAAATAAAATGTGAATATATAAAATTAATAAATTATAAGCTATGAGGCAATGGAGAAGATAAAAAATATATCAAATCTACATCTTTAGTATCCAATAGAATGAACAGAACAAAACTAACATTTTTTAAAAGTAGGAGACAAAATACTTATTATTTTCAAGTGGCGTATTTCTTTGCATTAAAAACTCAAGTGATTCAACTAAAAAATTATCTGAGTTTAATAAAGTGGTCCTTTGCAAAATAATATAGCTAAATTATAAGTTTTATCAGTACACTAAAAAAAACCTTCTTTTTAAATCTTACACAGTATCTAGAAATAAGTTCACAATATTTAATTTGATGCAATTCTAATCAGTAAAATTCTGTAAAATTAAATTCTATAAAAGATGAGTAATAAGTGGCTTTTTGTGTCTGGCTTCTTTTATTTAGCATAATATTCATTTTGGATGATTTCTGGTCTTAAATGTGTTAAGGTGTATTTTATGGACTAGAATATGCCCTATTTTCATGAATATTAAGCTTGAGAGCTTAAGAAAAAATATTTATTTGATTATTGTTTGAGGATATATTCTATAAATGTCAATCAGATCAAGTTGATTGATAGTGCTATTCAAGTCATCTACATGCAGATTTTCTTCCTACTTGACCTATCAATTATTGATAGAGGGGCACTGAGGTCTCCAACTGAAATAAGGAATTTGAATGTTTCTGCTGTCAGTTCTATCAGTTTCACCAATGTGTATTATAATACTATGTCCTTAGGTGCATAAACATTTAGGAGATAATTAGGTTCAAAGGAAGAAATTAGAGCCGTGTGCCCTAGATCTCAATCTCTCTCTTTCTCTCTGTCTCTCTCTCTCTCTCTCTCTCTCTCCAACCCTCACCCCCTTCTCTTTCCCTCCTTCCCTCTATCATGTGTGGACACAGTGAGAAGGTGGCTATCTGCAAACAGAAGAGAGCTTTAATCAGCAATGGAATGTGCTGGCTCCTAGACCTGTGAAAATTAAAGGTCTGTTATTTAAGCCACTCAGTCTAGGGTAGTTTGTTATAGTAACCTAGGCAGACTAATACAATTGGCTCTTATTTTTATTAATTGTTGTATGTGGACCATTCATATTCAAAGTGATTATTGATATAGTTGAATTAATATCTACCATGTCTGAAAGTGGTCTCTATTCATTGCATTTGTTCTTCATTTCTTTCCTCAGACTTTGTTTTCTACCTTCTCTAATTTTAATAGATCATTTTATGTGATTTTATCTCCTTTCTTAGCATATCAATTAGGTCTTTATATTAATTTTTTAGTGTTTACCCCAGAGTTTACAATATACATTTTTAACTAATCTAATTCCACCTTCAAATAACACTAATCACTAAATGTAGAGCAGGTACCTTGTAATGGAGCATTCCCAGTTCCTCTTCCCTAACCTATGTGGTATCCCTGTCATTCATTTCATTGATGCACATGTTATAATTACACAAATCACTATAACTATTATTTCTTTAAGCAGGCAGTTATCTTAAATCAATTTAAGAACAAGAAAACGAAAAGATTTTACTTTACCTTTATTTATTTCTTCTCTGATGCTCTTCCCTTCTTTATATAGATCCAAGTTTCTAATCTATGTTATTTTTCTTATATCTGAAGACTTTTTTTTTTTTTTACCGGTTCTTGCAGCACAAGTCAGCTGGCAATAAATTTCCTCAGGCTTTTTTTTTTTCTTTGGTTTGCCTCCTTTACATTGGCAGCATAATTGTATTGGATATAGAATTCTACAGTTGAAAGTGTTATTCTTTCAACATTTTAAATATCCCACTCCACTCTGATTATATGGTTCTTGCTTATATGGTTTCTGATGACAAGCTCAAAATAATTCTTGTTCTTCTATTGGCAAGAGTTTTTCTGCTCTGGCTTCTTTCAAGGTTTTATCTTTGTCTTGGTCTTCTGAAGTTTGATAATAATAGGCTTAGATTGTTTGTGTGTGTGTGTCTGTGTGTGTCTGTGTGTGTGTTGTTTATCTCTTTGGCATTTGTCAGCTTCATGTTCTCTGAAACTCGTGGATGTGTGATTTGGTGTCCGTTACTCATTTGGAGAACTTTGCAAATATTATTATTTCAAATGTTTCTGCTACCCCATTCTCCCTTTCTTCTCCTTCTGATATTCTTCTTACACATACATTTCACACACATAAATAATTTAGGAATTATTTACCCCCAAATGATCCTGAAAATATACTGTATCAACACTTGTATACTGAAGTGAAAGCCATGCTCACATGGAAATTTAGAACCTTAAATTCATTCATTCAAAAAGAAGAAAAACTGAAAAGCAGCTAAGTGTCCAACAAAAGTGTCTAATAGAAATTACAAGTTTCCATAAACTAAACACAAATCAAGAAGCAGAAAAGAAATAAAATGTGAATATATAAAATTAATAAATTATAAGCATTTCACCTTTTGATATTGTCCCAACATTCTTAGATTTTTAAAAAATCTTTTTATATCCTTGAATTTTGGTTTGGGAAGCTTCTATTGTTTTACCCTCAGATTCACTGAATTTTTTGTTCTTTGCTATTTTAAATCTATTGATGAATTAATTAAAGTCATTCATCAGAGTTTTTACAGTTTTCTTTTAATTTCTAGCCTTTTGTTTTGATTTTCTTAGACTTTCTTCTCTCTGCTTACACTACTTATTGTGCTTTCGTATCATCTACTTCTCCCAGAACATTAACTATATATTCTTGCACATGGTCTACTTTTTCCTTACAGTATCAATGACAGTTATTTTAAATTTCCTGATAATTCCATCTGTGTAATAGCTAAGTCATTTTCTGATGACGGTTTTGTCTCTTCAGAGTGAGCTTTTCCCTGGCTTTTAACCTGTTTTGTAATTTTTGTTGAAAGCTGGACAGATTGTATTACGTAATTAGGTAACAGGAACTGAGATAAATAGGCCTTTAGTGTGAGGGTTTGTGTTAGCTTTGCTAGATGTTAGACTCTGTTTAACTTTTTGATGTTGCTGTTGTTGTTATAGGTACCAGACGCTTCAAATTCCTCTAATGTTGTCATCTTTTTCTTTCATATTGTCTTTAGGATTCCCTAAAAATAGCTCCTTACAGACAGTCTGTAGCTTGCAGATCTTTCAGCCGTAATCCAGTTATGATACTGGAGCCTTCTTGGTGTGGTGGTGTGAAATTTTCTATATTCTTCCAACTAAATTGCAGTCTTTCAGTGGGCCTATGTCTCAGCAATGGGACGATCACAAATGTTTCTCTAGTGGTATAATATTGTACTCCCTCCTCCATACTCCCTTCCTTGGCTGAAGAATTTCAATCTATTTCCATGATGCACTGTCTCTTATTGACTATTTTTCCCCCTTAAATGAGGTAGGAAAACCAGAAATCTCTCCCTGGAATGGGGAGGAATTTCTTTCCTGAGCTATGATAAGATGTCTGGACTGAGTTTTGTCAAAGGCCTTTAATCTGGAGAGTAGGCCTTTGTTATAAAGGACATTCTAGCTACTCTTCTCTTTTCCCTGCTAGAGTCATATAGTGCTCTTTCTCAGATCCTCACATTAAGAACTTGGTAGGGCTCATGGAGAAAAAGCCCATGAAAGCTTGCAGACCCTCCTAAGACTTCAGCTCCTAAGAGAGTCTCAGTCTCATACTAATCCACACTCAGCCTCCTTAAGTACTCCAAGCAGTAGCTTCTAATCTCCATATGCAGATCTTGGCTGTTCTCTCTTTGTTTCTCTGAATGTGCCTATCTCTCCACATTTCAGAGGACCAGATTGCCCTGTAACCTGAGTTCTCGGAGTGCAAAGAAAAGTCCTTATTTTCAGTTTGTTCATCTTTTACTTGTAAGATGGAGTGACAATTTCCAAGCTCTTTCCCTGTCAGAGCTGAAGCCCAGTCGTGAGCTTTTAAGAATTTTGTTTATTTTTTTAGGAAATTCTCTTACTTTGTAAGTAAGTTTTAAAAATCACACTCGAAGAATGAAATTGGTGCTTAAGGAGGTAAGTATCAGATATCTGGAAAATGTATGGACACACACACGTGTTTGTTCTCTAACAATGCAAAAATGAAAAAGAATGTGTTTAAAAATAGAGATTTAAATACCATAGCAGATTATGTTTTCCAAAATCATTAATTGCCTTCAGTCTTGGAAGAGTAAATTCAATTACAGAATGCTCCTTTTACTCCTATTATTTATCAACCCAGACTGATATGTATGATAGTTCATATGTAAGTCTATCTATTCCATGAGATAGTGTGAAAGTGTATCTTGGTATTTCCTAGAGTTGCAAACACAGAGCTTTGCATATAACAGGCACTTAATGAATGTTTTAAAAATTAAGCCAAAGACAAAACTTCATCATTTTGCTTTCCAAATACGTAGTATAAGTTTACAAAGCATAAAATAATTTGTAATTTTTAATCACAGATTTCCTGTTCTTAGTATGTAGGATAAGCTCTATAAATGATTTATGGGCTCATTAGGCTGATCCTCAGAAATGCCTAAAAATTTGACCCCAATTTTGGTTCCACAATACTGAGGTTTATACTTGAGAAAAATTGGTTTAATGGACTTACAGTTCCATGTGGCTGGGGAGGCCTCACAATCATGGCAGAAGGCGAAAGGTACTTCTTAAATGGCTGTGGCAAGAAAGAATGAGAGAGAAGCAAAAGTGAAAACCCCTTATAAAATCATCAGATCTCATTAGACTTATTCACTACCACGAGAACAGCATGGGGGAACCACCCCTGTGATTCAATTATCTCCCACCAGTTCCCTCCCACAACAAGTGGGAATTATGGGAGAACAGCTCAAGATGAGATGTGGGTGGGGACACACAGCCAAACCCTATCAGTGGTCATACTGTCCTTTCAGGTTCAGAGAAAGGGATTACGGAATCTACCTCTTGATGGAGGAGTGACAAGGTCACAAAGTAAAAACAGCATGTCTGATGGGAGACGATTTATGCCATTTTTGGAAAATGCAATTTGAGCAAACTGTCCTCTGGCCACAAAAATTTACATTATTCTGAAATATAAAATATATTTATTCTCCTTCTTCTACAAACTCCCTGAGCCTCATCCTTTATAGTGTCACTTAGAAGTCCAAGATATGCCACCTAAATCATATTTAGGGGTAAAAGAAGCTCTATAGATGAGGCTACTCAAGCATAACACTTTGAGTAACATTCCTCTCAACTGGAAGTCGTGTGAACTAAAATGACAACTCCTCCCCTAGTGCCTCCAACATGCAATGGTGAAAGAAGCATAGGTTAAATGCTATAGCCAGTCCCATTCAAAAAGGAAAAAACCCGAGTTACACAAAAGTCATTATTTCACAGCAATTCAGACATGTTGGGTATATGTTGCCAGTTCCTTAATTAGTTGTTTACTGGCTGGGAGGTGTTCTCCGTGGCCTTCGCTCTCTCTTCTGGCCTCTTGCTTGTGCCTTTTGAGTTAGCCTTTATTTTCCACAAAAGCACCTGTTTGTAGCTAAGTAATTATCTCAACCTGCTTTTTGCCCATTTAAGTTTTGGGCACCCAAAACACCTGTTTTCTTTTTCTTTTTTTTTCTATTTCTTTCAGTTTATGAGAATACAATCCACTTATGAACTTTGTGAGTTTTCTGTGAATCAATTTATAATTTAGTCCTTCAAATAAAACTAATGTCTACAAATCACTTAAATATAAGATTTTCTCTACCATAGTCTCCCTGTAAACCTTCTGGAAGGATAGACCTTTAAGATACTTAGAAGTCTTATTATCTAACAAAGAGCTTACCATAAGCAGGTTATTTATTGAAGGAAAGTATGGATGAGTTAGTTAATATATTTGTCAAGTTTGTATATTAAAAATTGGGGTGGGGACTTAGAAAATAATTTTCAAGAAAGAGAGAACATCTTTTTCTATATAAAAACATGAGTTGTCAACCAGAACTTCAGAAATTGTTAGATTATGAAATTTATAGTAAAAGAAATATTCACCTCATTTTCCTACAAACCATATTTATTTGTAGACATTTATGAGTAAAAAAAAAAAAAATACATCTTCTGTAAAAACAAACAAAAAAAATTAAACTATCTTATGTCTACAACTAAGTCTAACTCTAGAAGGTCCCAGGCTAACAGAAGGTAGTCTCAACATGATTTAAGGGTATTTCCTCTTCACCTTTGTTATGACTTACAAGAATGTCAAACTAAGAGCTAAATAAATTCTTATTTTCCCCATCATCCATTCTTTTTAGCTTCTGGGCAAAGCTATGTGTGTCCAATATCTTACAGATTGCCTTAGTTTGCTCAGGCTGCCATAACAAAATACTGGGTGGCTCAGAAATTTATTTCCCACAGTTCTGGAGGCTCAAAAGTCCAAGATCAAGATGCCAGCGAGGACATTTTCATTCTAAGGTGTCCTCCTTTGGCTTGTAGATAGCTGCCATCTTACTGAGTGCTCATATCACATCTATGTGCACACACAGGGAGATAGATCAAGCTTTCCTATGTCTCTTCTTATAAGTGCACTAGTTTCATCATGAAGGACCCACCTTCTTGACTTCATCTAGCCCTAATTACTTCCCATGGCCCCTTCTCCAAATACCATTGTGTCCAGAATTGGTGGGTTCTTGGTCTCACTGACTTCAAGAATGAAGCCGTGGACCCTCGCGGTGAGTGTTAACAGCTCTAAAGGTGGCGCGTCTGGAGTTTGTACCTTCTGATGTTCGGATGTGTTCGGAGTTTCTTCCTTCTGGTGTGTTCGTGGTCTCGCTGGCTCAGGAGTGAAGCTGCAGACCTTCACGGTGAGTGTTATAGTTTTTTTTTGTTTTTTTTTTTTAGACGGAGTCTCACTCTGTGGCCCAGGCTGGAGTGCAGTGGCGCAATCTCGGCTCACTGCAAGCTCCGCCTCCCAGGTTCACGCCATTCTCCTGCCTCAGCCTCTCCGAGTAGCTGGGACTACAGCCGCCCGCCACCACGCCCGGCTAATTTTTTTGTATTTTTAGTAGAGACGGGGTTTCACCAGAGTGTTACAGTTCTTAAGGCGGCGCGTCTGGAGTTGTTCGTTCCTCCCGGTGGGCTCGTGGGCTCGCTGGCTCAGGAGTGAAGCTGCAGACCTTCCCGGTGAGTGTTACAGCTCTTAAGGAGGCGCATCTGGAGTTGTTCGTTCCTCCCGGTGGGCTCGTGGTCTCTCTGGCTTCAGGAGTGAAGCTGCAGACCTTCGCGGTGAGTGTTACAGCTCATAAAAGCAGTGTGGACCCAAAGAGTGAGCAGTAGCAAGATTTATTGCAAAGAGCAAAAGAACAAAGCTTCCACAGTGTGGAACGGGACCTGAGCGGGTTGCCACTGCTGGCTTGGGCAGCCTGCTTTTATTCTCTCATCTGGCCCCACCCACGTCCTGCTGATTGGTAGAGCCGAGTGGTCTCTGTTGACAGGGCACTGATTGGTGCCTTTACCATCCCTGAGCTAGACATAAAAGTCCTCCATGTCCCCTCAGATCAGTTAGATACAGAGTATGGACACAAAGGTTCTCCAAAGGCCCCACCAGAGCCACTAGATACAGAGTGTCGATTGGTGCATTCACAGACCCTGAGCTAGACACAGGGTGCTGATTGGTGTATTTACAATCCCTGAGCTAGACATAAAGGTTCTCCACATCTCCACTAGACTCAGGAGCCCAGCTGGCTTCGCCCAGTGGATCCCGCACCAGGGCTGCAGGTGGAGCTGCCTGCCAGTCCCGTGCTGCGCGCTCGCACTCCTCAGCCCTCGGGTGGTTGATGGGACTGGGCGCTGTGGAGCAGGGGGTGGCGCTCGTCGGGGACGCTTGGGCTGCACAGGAGTCCATGGAGGGGGTGGGAGGCTCAGGCATGGCGGGCTGCAGGTTCCGAGCCCTGCCCTGCGGGAAGGCAGCTAAGGTCCAGTGAGAAATCGAGCGCAGTGCCAGTGGGTGGGCACTGCTGGGGGACCCAGTACACCCTCCGCAGCCACTGGCCCGGGTGCTAAGTCCCGCATCGCCCGGGGCCGGTAGGGCCCGCCGGCTGCTCCAAGTGTGGGGCCCGCCAAGCCCATGCCCACCAGGAACTCCAGCTTGTCCGCAAGCACCGTGTGCAGCCCCAATTCCCGCTCGCGCCTCTCCCTCCACACCTCCCCACAAGCGGAGGGAGCCGGCTCCCGCCTTGGCCAGCCCAGAAAGGGGCTCCAACAGTGCAGCGGTGGGCCGAAGGGCTCCCCAAGTGCCACCAAAGTGGGAGCCCAGGCAGAGGAGGCGCCGAGAGCAAGTGAGGGCTGTGAGGACTGCCAGCATGCTGTCACCTCTCACTGTCACATTGGGATTAGAGTTTCCACACGAGTTTTGAAGGACACATTCAGTCTATAATGTTATGTCACTGGGTGCCCCAAATTCATATTTTTCTAACATGCAAAATACATTTATTCTATTCCAAGAGACCCTAAATTCTTACTTGATTCCCACGTCAACTCTAATGTCCAAAGTCTCATCCACTTATCATCTAAATCAGATATTGGTGAGACTCAAGGTGTGATTCATTCTAAGACAAAATTCCTCTCCAGCTTTGAACCTGTAAAACCAGACAAGGTATGTGTTTCTAAAATACCATAGTGGGGTACAAATAGATAGACACTCCCATTCCAAATGGAAGAAATAGAAAAGAAAGAAGGGATGATGGGTTTCAAGCAATTTCAAAACATAGCCAGGCAAATTCTATTAGGCCTTAAGGCACCAGAATAATTCCCTTTGGCTTGTTGCACTACCTTCCAGGTCCACTGAGGAGGTGGTACCATTTTCTGAACACTCTGGGGCAGCAGTTCCACTCCAATGGCTTTGTAAGATGTGGGCCCCACCCCTATGGCTCTAGGCAGCCCTGCCACCAAGGCACTGCTTGGTCAGATGCTCTTTGGTTTGTTGAAACTGAGGTAAAGCCCTACCTTTTGAAACCAAAGAGGCAGCCCTGATGACCTCCGAATCACCTTTAGGATCATTCTTCCCTTTTCTTGAAAACTGGTGCATATTTGCAGCCAAATATTGTCTGATCCTATAAGATCTAAGAAGTGTGACAGTGTTCCATCATTTCATCTCATTTTTTTTAAACATACCACTTGTTTCATAATCAACAAGAGTGTTTTTTAAAAGGTTTAGATTTTCTGCTAATCACAGACCCACTGGATTAGAATAGATGACAATGTTTCATTATCCAAGAAATAAGCATTTTCGCCTAATTCCCAGTTAAGTCTTTCTTACACTGAATTTTGTGAACCACAACTTAGATCTTAGAAATAAATGTAACCAAATGATTTTTATTATGACTTTTTAAAATATATATATCTTAAAACATGCATTCATTTTAAATTCTGCATGAACTAAAGACATCTTCATTGCTAAAGGCAGTATCTTCATGATGTGTCTGATTTTCTTTTGGTTCCTGATGGTCTTTCTTTTTTTTTTTTGGAAACAGAGTCTCGATCTATCACCCAGGCTGGAGTGCAGTGACACGATCTCGGCCCACTGCAACCTCTGCCTCCTGGGCTCAGGTAATTCTCTTATCTTAGCCTTCTGAATAGTTGGGACTATAGGCACGCACCACAATGTCTGGCTAATTTTTTGCATTTTTTGTGGAGACAGTGTTTTGCGATGTTGCTGAGGTTGGTTCCGAACTCCTGGGCTCAAGCAATCCACCCATCTCAGCCTCCCAAAGTCCTGAGATTACAGGTGTCAGCCACCACACCCAGCCTTATTTTAATTTTTAAAAATATGTAACGAGTATTTTGTAGGCACTATGCTAAGCACAGTACCTTTATCATCATGGGAATTTCTTGGGAATAAATCTGAGAATTGTTATCATGCTTCACATTTGGGTGGAATTTGAAACAACTAAGGTCATGCCAAACAACTTCAAATAAATACCACTTTGAGACACCATTTTCAGTGAACTCATATAAGACAGTATATTTTGTGAGTGTTTTGGCGAATTATATAGTTTCATTTACCAAAAGCAGTCACTTTAAGGTGCAATGTCTCCAATGTGAAAAGGGCTTTATCTTGAAGCAAAT
The DNA here is from genome assembly GCF_009828535.3 of Hylobates moloch. Lineage (NCBI taxonomy): Eukaryota > Metazoa > Chordata > Mammalia > Primates > Hylobatidae > Hylobates > Hylobates moloch. Next base: position 12,715,506 of record NW_026652299.1, read on the forward strand.
CTTCACTGTAAGCACTCCCCTCATCCTGTAAATTACCAACACTAGAACCATGGCTTTATGCTAATGACAGCGGTAAAAATACTAATAATTCCTGTCAAGATTATTTAACATGGAGACTATAATACAATTTGGATGTTCATCACTAAAGACAAATACGTGGTTATCTTGATGCTTTTGCCCAAGTCAGGCTCTGGGCTGCACTAGCGGCACTGATAGCTAATTCCCATTCTCTCTTCATGATCACAGGCTTCCTCCCTGCTTCACTAGATTTTATTAAAATCGATATTAATCAAAACATACAGTGTAAGAATGTGCAAAAAAAGATTAACCTCCATAAAGCTTATTCTGAATGAAACTAAACATACACTACCATTTATCCAGAGACGTGCAGAGAAGTGCACCTCTCTAAATCACAGAGCTGAGAAATTGAGTACCTGGTAGTATTTGGGAGACACTCAATTAGAGAGCATCATATGTACATTTTCATATTTGGGCTAGAAAGATAGCTACCAAATTTAGCTGAGGACAAGTTCTGGTTCCTAAACTTCATGCATTCCAAAATAATTAGCATCCTTTGCTTATAAAAAGAAGCAAGAATAATAGAACTATAGCGATATAGTAACGTTATTGAGATTACTTATTACAACTCTTTCCAAATACTTTCTGTAAATCTAATTCCAAGAAATTTGATGAAATTCCTAGGAATTTAAGTATTACACCTTAGGTGCCCTAAGAAGTTGTTGATTTTCTGAAAATTAGGAGAAAGAATATTATTTCTCTCTCCAGTAATGTTTTGTTTTTTATATCAAAAGCATACTTGCTTTTTAACATATTTTGTGAGCTATTTTCCCTATAATGGGACATATTTTTCTATATGCAATTATGTTACTTGAGTATATACAGGAACTTCAGAAAGTAAATAATAATTGGAAGAAAATAGTGAAAGTGTTTCAACCTATCACCGAAAATTATATTAATATGTTTTATTGTAACATATCTAGATGACATAAGTTATATAATACTCTACCATACTCACCAATATTTTATCAACATCATTTAATTTTATAAGCCATGCTCTTTAAAATGTATCATTGGCTTTAAAAATGTAAAAAATTATCTTCTTTATTAATTGCCTTTAGATATTGTTAGATTTAACAAATTATGTTTTTTAATATCACCAAACTTTTTAAATTAAAAAAAATTACCACTAAAACTTTCAAATTCAGTTTGTTTTCTTCTGCTAAGATAGAGCAGACACTTTTAGGTTTCTGACCCAATATCCATCCTATCTCCTTCCTCTTACCTACAAAATCACAGAGCCACCATTCTTCATAATGGCAATGGGTCAGGGGAAATGGATCCCATCTTAGGGACTCTATGTTGTCTAAGATAATCATAAAAATTCCACTGTCTTTGCTAGTGATTGGTTTAGAAATGTGCAAAGCCAGCTAACTAGGCATTCAGGCTAGTCTTCACTAGGTCATCTAGGAAAGTGACACAGGAAGATCTGGCCTCTTCTTTAGGACATTGGTGTGGTTGGATGAAATGTCTTGAAGTGTTATGACAATTTATACTTGAGTCTTAAAGTCATAGCTTGGAGTAAGGCATATCCAAGAGAATCTGGAACTGCCTCCTCTACCTCTGTACTTTACATATAAGACAACGATAAGCCAGGTTTCTTTAGTTGTGACTTTAACAAACTCATACCCTGGATGAAGAAATGGTTTGAGACTACTTTAAGCATATAAATTATGGATCCAGGGTAGATAAAAGCATGGAATACAAAAAATATTGGTTAAAAAATGAATCCTTGAATATATTTGTGTTTAAATAATTATTGATGAATAATATTTTTAAAAAGTCACTGTAAAACAAAATTCTATGTGACCAAAATACATAGTATGGAAAATGGGATAGAAAGAAAAGTTAATGTATATGTAAATTTTTTATATCTTTTGTCTTTATTAAAGTCTTATCTGAACATAATCTGAATATACCCTGTGGAGTCTTGGGAATGCCTTTAATTGTCTGATCCTATGGAATTGCTGCAGGTGCCCACACATTTTCAAATCTAGATCAAACAGGTGATTTCATAAAAAAAGTAAAATTTACCAAAATTACTAGAGAGAATATATCTAAACCATCAACCTCCCTTAAAAACAATCAGATGACAATTATGCAAGATTTAAATACATTCAGATGAGATTCCATCACTTTCAGAGATAAGGAACTTCACCTAAAACAAATTCTTCCTTGCATCTAGCTTAATTCTTGTCTAAATACTGCAGGTCACAATCATTATGTTTCACAGCAAAATAGAAAGAGGCTAAAATTATATTAGAGATAATGTTTAACTTTTAAAAACTGTTAGTTGTGCAGCAAGCAAACAAAAATAGAAACCCAGGAGGTTAATGATTTTTTAAAGCAAGCTATGCATGAAAAAAAAATACTGGGTTTTAAATACAAAAGAAATGTCTAGTTCCTTGGGTAGAAATCACTCCTAGACAGATTCTTTTTGTACTGCTTACAGCTTACTGATATGGAGAATGCCTTGGTAGACTTGGAGGACTGTAAATTTTGGTAATTTTTTTAAAGATATAATCATAGTCATGTCTCAGAGTAAATAAAAGCACCTTGAAAACACTGTTTTTCATCAGTAATCTTATAATCAGGATATTTGACTCCACAGACTGTGCTGATATTAAATGTTGCAATGTGGATGAGATCAAATAAGCATCTTTGCTAAAACAGCTAAAAATAAGGTAAGATAATGGAAAGGCAAAATTAATAGTGGATAGGCTTATCCGCCTTTCAAAATCTTGACACAGAAGAAATATATGTGCATTGTTACCATACCTCACTTCGCTGCTGCTCCTCCCTGCCATTTTCTGGTACTTAACATAAACTTCACCTTTTAAATACTGGTTTCAAAGCCATCCCTGCACTTACAAATAGCATGAAATAATATACTGGATTGTAAAAAAAAAAAAGAAAAAAATCAATAAGAGGAGGGCAAAACAAAGAGAGCCATCACCAGAACAGGAATCCTTTGAAGCATTGTTGAAAGATGTAACCCATGGAGAAACAAACATTTCAGAAAACCATGATTTAAATGCCTAGAAGTCTTTTATAGGGGCGGGAGAGACTCCAGGGCTTCTGATCTCAGAGTGTATAAAACGGATCTAAGACAAAAGAGTTACTGAGATATCTATCATGGCGATTAATATAGGAATGATATTTGAAGTAGCTAGGCCAGGTGGCATTTGTCCCTTTCTACATGTGCTAGCAGCAGGTTGCAGTACATGTGCATATAGGTTAGATGAGGGACAGTGAGGATAAAGAGGCAGGGTCACATCTGTGGTAACTATTGACCACAGGAGGATGGGAAGTCTACACACACACTTTTGTAAGCTGGTGGCCTGCCACTGACAACTGACAGAAACACATTGCTGAAAATAGTACAGCTAGATGTACTAGGAATCAGAAATCAAACTCAATAGATAGGCAAGTATTCTGCAACCATTAATATGAAGTGGAAGGACCAAGCTCAACAAAGCCTTTTTAACCCCCAGAGAAAAATAAATACTGTGGTGAAATTTCAAATTAAGAAAGATAAAAGGAATGCCCAAAACAATTTCAGAAAATAAATTTAAAAAATCAGAGGAGCATCATATTTTTTTATTATCAACACTGAATGACAGAATGCAGTAGAGCAACATCTTCAAAATGCTAATGAAAAAAAGTGATCCTAGAGTAACTATACCCACGTCAACATACAAATTAGAGGGAAAAATAAGAACACTTTAGAATATGCAAGGATTTAGAAAGTTTAACAAACTCACACCCTGGATGAAGTAATTACTTGAAGCTACTTATAAGCATATGAATTACAGATCCAAGGTAGATAAAAAGCATGGAATATAAGAAATATTGGTTAAAAATGAATCTTCCAATATATTTATATTTAAATAATTATTAATGAATAATATGAAAAAGTAGTCACTGGGAAATAAAATTTCATGTGACCAAAATTAGTAGTATGGCAACTGGGATGGAAAGAAAAGTTAATGTACATGAAAATTTTTCATATCCTTTGTCTTTACTAAAGTCTTATCTGAATATACCTTGTAGAGTCTTGAGAGTACTTTAAATTGTTTGATTAAATTGTCTGGAATTGCTGCAGGTGCCCACACATTTTCAAATCTAGATCACATAGGTGATTTCATAGAAAAGCAAAATTTACCAGTATAGCAAAAGAAGGAATTAAACACAGAATACCTGGAGGAAAATGAAGATACAGACTAAACATTAATCTCTAATATAGGAATTAGGCTAAGTGCATTTTATCAGTGGTATGTAACAGACATATTCTTTTGTTATATTAACACTTCAGAAAATAAGCAGTAAAAAGATGAAAAATATTCCAACACAATCTCTAAACCTTACTCTATCACAATTCCTAAAGAAGACAAGCATAGCACAAAAAATAAATATTCAAACTGCTCTTAGTTCTAAATACAAATATAAAAGTTTTAAAATATTAGAAATCATGATCAATCAATGAAAAAGAGTGTCAAGACTAGTTTAGCATATAAAAAAGTAACTCATTACATTGAGATTAAAAGGAAAAACCCCTTGTTTTATTTCTTTTTCTTTTTTTTTTTCCTTAGTCTCTGGAGTAGCTGGGACTACAGATGGGCACCACGATGCCCTGATAGTTTTTTCTTGCTTTGTGGTGTTTGTTTGTTTGTAGAGATGGATTTTGTAGAGATGGATTTTGCCATGATGGCCAGGCTGGTCTCAAACTCCTAGGCTCAAACAATCTGCTCACCTCTGCCTCCAAAAGTGCTGGAATTATAGGTGTGAGCCACCATGCCTATTCCCATTGTTATCTTAATAGATGTAGAATATTGGCTTATTAGAAACATTACAATTAAAAAGGAAAAAAGACAATATTATTAAGAAGAGAAAAAAATGCTATTATATATGGTAAGTGCTGTTATAGTCAACATTTTCTATTTACATTTAATATGGTAAATAAAATAAAAAGGTATAAAACATAAGAAGTATACATATCGGGAAAGATAAGAATATCACTATCTTAGATGCTACTGTTTCCTTAAAATCACAAGAAATAAACTGAATACAGTTTAAGACAAAAGAGAGATTGGATATAGCTGTGAAAGGGTAAACCATTTAGAATGTAGCATTGAGAAAGTGGCTATCCACTTATAGAAAAATATATCGTTAACAAAGTTAAATATGTGACAAATACACATATTTGCAAAGTATTTAGCATTAAATAAAAAGCACCTAAAGCCAGTTTTTAAAATAGGGAAAAAAAGGTAGCAGAAGAAAATAATTAAGGGCTATGACTAGGTAGTTCACAGAGAATTTAAAACAGCCAACAAATATGTAACAAGAGTGATAATTATAACTTCTTTTGTTATCTCAAAGTTTCCAGAGAAACTCATTAAACTGAGACAAAACAAGGGGTGTTAGATATCACTCATTCTGAATAGAATTGCTCTGAAGAGATTTGCAAAGGTGCCAGCCAAAAATATGTTCTGCTAACGGTAACCAAGCACCTATCACCAGTCTGGATGAGAGGTTAAGTTTGAAGCTGCCTCAGGGTAAATTTCTCAGGAGAGAGTTGTTAGTGTGGTCTGGGTCGCCTTCTGAGTGAGGCTCAGAGCCTTCCTCATATCAGGCCGGGGCTTCTAGTTGGATATATGTGGACCATGGGGAAGATAACCAGACTGGTATTGTCTTAAAAGGGAATCTTTATGCTTGCAGTTAGGATACATTATCCTGTACACTGCCCTCAGGAAGAAGAGCAGACCATTAGCAGACCATTGCTCTCAGGAAAAATAACTATTAAAAAAAAAAAAACAAATAAAATACAAAACCTCTGGATTGAAGGCATCAGAGAAATATAAAGGCAGCATAAATGTGAGGGGCTAAGATACTAGACAGTAGAAAATTTTTGCAGAGCTTTTATGGATATTGCAAACCAAAAAAAAACAACAACAACAAAAAATAAAGCTTAGGGATACCAACAAGTTGTGATTCGTGAGTCCATAATCCAGGAGTGAAGAGAAGTGCAGTGAAGGAAACTCAACAGTCTGATCCCCTATTCTCCTCAAATCATCACTGATTCTTAGGCAGCTCAGCCTAAGAGGCAGAGATGTTGGGCAAAACGAAGCTACTAAGAGGCTGCAAAGGCAAGGAAATTTATCTACAGGAGAAACAAAAATGGAATACAGATCCACTAAAATGGACAGATTCTTGTGAAATCTCAAGTTTTCAGTTAAGTTAAAGACTGCTCTCTAACAGTAAAAGCAATTTAGAAATAGAGAAATTTATAGAGACTAAAAACTAATTACAAATAAACTTTATCCTGCTTATATTGAGATCTGATCTGATTCTACTTTAACTACCTAGAAGAAAATAAATAAAATCTTTTTTGATGGAATATAGCATAATTTAGATCCCTTACAGTTATTAAATTTTAATGCCCGACAGTCTTTCAAAAAATAGTATATAAGCATATTTAAAGGCAATCTGAGACAATATCAGATAAAGGAAAAGGTCTTCAGGTGACTCCGATAGTTCAGTTATTAAATATGGACTTTCAGAATCATTAATATGTTCAAGAAAAGATACGGTAATATAGAGAATTTCTGAAAAGAAGTGAAAACTACACGAGAGAATTAAAATTACATTGGAAGTGAAAAAAGAGTGAAATTAAAAATACAATTAACAAGATTCATTAACCTCTATAAAGAGCTATTAATGTTCCGGAAGAACCATAGAAAATAGCTAGACTGAAGCATTAAAGTCATATGATACAAGATAAAAAGATCAAACATGTAATAAAGACAAATGAGAGAAAACTGCTCAGGAGTAACGCTGAAAAATATCACAGCTAAAAATTTGCATTATTGTTGAAAGATATGAAGCCACAGATTCAGGAAGCATCATGTACTCCAAGAAGAATACAAAGAAAACTGTACTAAGTATATTATAGTAAACCTATACAAATCCAAAGAAAAAATAGAATAAATAAAATTTTACCTTAAGAGAAGCAACATTCAACTGTAAATTGACTTCTTCAAAGAAATGATAGAAGCTAGAAAACAAAAATCACTTGCTAAAGGCTGAATGGGAGGTAAATAAAAACAACTTCAGAAAGTAAAAAAGAAATACATTTTCTTGCCAGCCAATCAAACTAAAAAGAAGAAAGGATGAAAACAATTTATTGAGGCAAAAGAAATGTGATGCTTGGCAGAGCATGGAAATTCAGGAAGAATGCCATAACTATATAATAAACATGATAACTAAGTGGGTAACTAAAAGGAAATATTGATTCTATAAAATAATAATATACTGAGAGATTTAAAATACAAATAAAAAATAGGAAAACCATATTAAGAGTGGGGAAGACAGTGGAATGAAAAAGTGAATATATAAGCTGTGCCCTCTTCACATAGGAAATGTGCAGCTGGGAAAGGGGAAGAGTATTAAACTGAACAATAAGTACTAGTGTTGGTCTCACATTACAAAGAGTTTCTGAAACTACTGAGATGAGAATGTCCTGAAAACTGAAATAACCAAGAAAATCCATGGAGTCGGCCCCTCATTTCATCCAGGGGCAGAAAAGAACAAATCCAAGGAGATGATGGTGAGTGGGTTGGCTGAGAACCAAACAACTTGAGTGGCTGGTTTCTGCATTACATCATCTTAACTGAAGTTCATTCCATTAACCTTTTATATGAGAAAAAAATGAGGTAGCATAGGAAGTAATCAGGAAAATGTAAATTAATGTATTGACATCATTTTTCACAGGTTAGATTGGCAAAATTTAAGAGACTGATAAAAATCCATTTATGTAAAAATCCATTTATGTAAAAATGAATGGAAATTAGAACTTGTCCACAATGTTGATAAGAACGTCCAGAAATAGTTTTGGAAGGTAATCATATATATATATATAT
>NW_026652299.1:12728502-12751041 GCF_009828535.3 Hylobates moloch
TATGGATTGTAGTGCTCTCAAAAGCTCTGATCTCCTCCACGATGGTTTCCTAATGTGATCAACCCACCACAAGTTGGCTAGACGGTCCCCCTGAATAATGGTGTCATATTGAGAACTAAGTATTTCTCCTTGTTGTCTACAGGATAGGAACTCAGCAGTTATATTAGCCAGGTCATACCTGTAAGAGAAATTCCGTGTTGTTAAGCCATGTGTAGTCTATTCCTACCACCTTGATGACTTTGCTCATGAGCCCATTGACCAAGAAATGGGGAATGTGGTAAAAAGAGATTGATTGATATCCACAGAATGTGTCATTCTGTCCACCTAATTATTAACAACTTCCACAACAGTGGATAAACTTTGACCAGCATTCACATGGGTCACAAATATCTTCACAATCTGTGCCCATACTGAGAAACACCCATCTCTTCCCCAGAGTTCCTTGTTGCCAATCACACAATTCTGTTTCTGTCATGTCCTTAACCATCCATACAAAACATTAGCAATTACCTGGAAAGTAATGAAAATTCTTCCTCTCACTGAGAAGAATTTCCTTTGCTCTTACGCTTCAGGGAGCACCCTAAATGGATCTGTAGTATTGCAGCTATCCACTTTTGAGTGGTACAAGCGTATGCGAATTACTCATAATTTTCAGACCCACTTAAGTTCAGTTTCTTATGAACCATTTTACTGTTATAATATATATTGCTGAGCATGCTCAAACTTATAGCCAAGTGTGTCCGACTGTAACCAGTTCAGGAAGGAAAGCTCAGGCCACAGGATCACCTGATGTCCCTTTGTTAGAAGTTCAGTCTCCACCAACCCCCAAAGCACGCCAGTACTCTTACTCAAAATAGCTGCAGGAGAAAGCATCGATCTCCTCCAAAATCCTGGAGCTCTGGGTTGTGATTCTTTTTTTGGTGCTTCCCAGGGACTCCATGCAGGATCTCCACTTGCCACAAATATTTTAAATAATTGGTTTATACTGGACCTGCTAGATCAGAAAGGACAAGGGGTAGTGTAGCCCTTACTACAGCTTGAAATTGCTGCAGAGATTTAGGGCCACTTCTAGCTGAATGAGAAAACACAAAATCCGAAATCTCTAGAAAGTTTAGCCATATCAATTAATTTGGCCTAATCTAGTGGTATAATCCACGACATTTTTTAATCTAACACCATTAGACTATATTTCTACACATTTTCCACAGATTTCTCCCAAAATATTTTAGTAACATTTTGTGATTTTATGGCAATAAACTATTGTCCAAGGTTGTAGTGACCTGTCTCCTTAGAATACACTGATATTTTATTCTAGTTATGAAATAGCAGCTACAAGGGATAGTTGTAGGTCTTAAGAAGAATGAGTTTCCTCCTTCAAGGCATCTTACCCAAGTAAAGTTATCTCTCACAGGGTTTCCAAATTAAGTAAAACTGTTTTTTCAAGTACCAGAGTGAAAAATAAGTCCATTGGAATGAGTATTGAAAAGTGATTTAGGGGTCAAGATTCCCTATTTCATCTGGATCCAACCAGATGTCCCCACTCCAACCAGATCTCCCATCCAAGACCCAAATCCTTCCTCATCAGTGTCCTAACTTTCACATGAAAAAACTTGACAAGACAGTGAATTCAATGGTTATTGTAATTCATCAACATGCTAACATATAGTTAAATTTTGTGTTTGATTTTCAGAAATAACTATGACTACAAAAAAATTTCAAATTCATTTTAACACGTTCATGGAAATGCTCTAGTGTTTGAAACTGTTACTTCAGCTTAAAGTTAAGGGACTTAACCTTGTTATTTTATTTCTGTAAGCACTGAAGGACACTAAAAAGGATCCATGTTACATTGTAATCCTTATAGATATACTATAGATACTTATAGATATCATTACTGCCATATGATCATAACTGGCACCTTAGAAAATAACAAAAGTATTTTAGCATCTTTATCTTCTCCTGATAAGTAAAAGTTTCCCTGGCAAACCTCAAAGAATTCCTTCAAAGTCAACACTTGATTTAGTATAAATTTTATATTTTGATAAGGTCTAAATCAACTTAGGATGATCAGGATGCCCTTGGTGCTTTCATGTAGTTTAATACTACTTGGGCTCGTTGGTTATAATTTTAAAACAATCTTTATTCCATTTTCAAATCATGGGTTTTATAGAACTTGCATACCAATTGTTATTGTTTTATTTGTACTGGAAAAGCACAGAGTCCTGCAAGATACTGTGTGTATACAGAACATTGGGAAAATATTTTTCCCAAAGAATAAGTAGAAAAGAAAATTATTTAAAAGTCTTCCTGATCTTGGGAATATTTCATCGTTTGGTGAATGTGTATATGGTGCTCTCTATCAAAATGTCCTTCATTCTACTCCCATTTTTGAGGATATGTAGACTCATATATTTGTCTACAAAACAAGTCTCAATAAATTTTAGAAAATTAAAATCATACCAATTATCCTCTCCAACCATAATGTTAAGAAGCTAGAAATCAATAACAAAAAAACTAGAAAGTTCACAAATCTGTGGAAATTAAAAAAGTTACTTTTAAACAACCAAAACTTCAAAGAAAAATTCACAAAGGAAAATAAAAGTACTAGAGATTAGTGAAAATGAAAATACAATATACCAAAGCTTTTTGAATGTAGTGAAGGCAGTGCTCAGAGAAAAATTTTTAGTTGCAATGCTTTCATTAAAAAGAAAAATCTTGGAGGAGGCTGGATAAGATGGCTCACTAGACACAGCCAGGTGAAAAGCTGCCACTGAGGGACCAACTATTAAGTGTGCACCCTGCCATGCTGCCACTGCCACTGCTGCTGGCACATGATAAGGAGGCCAGATCCCACTGCCACCATGCTATGAAACACTTTGGCTGGCACATCCCATTGGAGTGTAGTGACCAGAAGTCTGGGATCACCTTGACACCCTCAGTGCAGTGGATTCCTAATCTTGAGGAGCCAGAAAACAAAGTCGGGGCTAATGCAAGTTCCCCAGAATTAAAGCATGCAGTGCAGGAGTTTGGAGCTGAGCATAGGCCCACTAAAACCTTCCAGAAAAAAGCCAGTGGACTGAAACCCACCTTATACCACAATCAAACCTTCAAGGTCATCAAATATAATGAAAAAAAAAATCCAAAAGTCAACAGCTTCAAAGATTGAAAGAACATAAGCCCGCAAAGATGAGAAAGAACCAGCACAAGAATGTTCACTACTCAAAAAGCCATAGTGTCTTGGTTTTTTTCTCCAAACAACTGCCCTACCTTTCCCATAAGGGTTGGGAACCAGGCTGAGATGACTAAAATGACAGAAATAGAATTAAGAATTTCAATAGAAACAAAGATTATTGAGATTTGGAGTATGTTGAAACCCAGTCCAAGGAAGTTAAGAATCAGAATAAAATGATAGAGAAGCTGACAGACAAAATAGCCAGTATAGAAAAGAATAGAACTCACCAGATAGAGCCAAAAAAGACATTATAAAAATTTTATAATGCAATCAGAAGTTTTGTTTGTTTGTTTGTTTGTTTCTGAGACAGGACCTCACTCTGTTGCTTAGGCAGGAGTGCTGTGGTGCAATCCTGGTTCACTGCAACCTCCACTTCCCCAGTTCAAGTGATTCTCATGCCTCAGTCTCCCAAGTAGCTGGGACCAGAGGCATGTGCCACCATGCCTGGCTAATGTTTTGTATTTTTAGTAGAGACTGGGTTTCGCCATGTCGGCCAGGCTGGTTTCAACCTCCTGCAATCAAGTGATCTCCTTGCGTTAGCCTCCCAAATTGCTGAGATTACAGGTGTGAGCCACTGCACCCAGCCTTAATCACAAGCACTAATAGTAAAATAGACCAAGTAGAAGAAAGAATCTCAGAGCTTAGAGGCTAGTTTTCTGAAATAAGACAGGCAGACAAGAATAGAGAAAAAAAGAATGAAAATGAACAAAAAAAACCTCCAAGAAATATGGAATTATGTAAAGAGACCAAATCAATGACTCATGGTCCCTGAAAGAGATGGGGACAATGTAAGCAAATTGGAAAATATATTTCAAAATGTCATGCATGAGAACTTCCCCAACCTAACTAAAGAAGCCAACATTCAAATTCAGAAAATGTAGAGAACCCAGTAAAATATTTTGCAAGAAGATGATCCCCAAGACACATAATCATCAGATTCTTCAAGTTCAAAATGAAAGAAAATGTTAAAAGCAGCTAGAAAGAAAGGTTAGATCACCTACAAAGGGAAGCTCATCAGACTAACAGCCGACTTTGCAGCATAAACCCTACAAGCCAGAAGAGATTGTGGGCCTATATCCAACATTTGTAAAGAAAAGAAATTCTAACCCCAAATTTTATATCCAGCCAAACTACACTTCATACTCAAAGGAGAAATAAAACCCCTTTCAGACAAGCAAATGCTGAGGATATTTGTTACCACCAAACTTACCTTATAAGAGCTGCTGTAGGAAGCACTAAATATGGAAAGGAAAGACTGTTACCACACACTACCAAAACACTAAGGTACACACAGACCAGTGACACTATAAAGCAATCATACAAACAAGTCTGCATAATAACCACTAGCATCATGGTCACGGTAACAGGATCAAATCCACACTTTTCAATACTAACCTTGAATGTAAATTGGCTAAATGCTTCAATGAAAGGCACAGAGTGGCAAGCTGGATAAAGACCCAAGATTCATTGTTATGCTGTCTTTGAGAGACCTGTCTTACAAGCAATCACACCCATAGGCTCAAAATAAAAAAATGGAAAAAAAATCTACCAAGCAAGTGGAAATCAGAAAAAACAGTGGTTGCAATTCTAATTTCAGAAAAAAAAAAAAAAAAAACAGACTTTAAACCAACAAAGATCAAAAAAGACAAATAAGGGCATTACATAATGGTAAAGGTTTCAATTCAGTAAGAAGACCTAACTATTCTAAATATATATGCACCCAATACAGGAGCACCCAGTTTCATAAAGCAAGTTTTTAGAGACCTTCAAAGAGACTTAGACTTCTACACAAGAATAGTGGGAGACTTCAACATCTCACAGACAGTATTAGGTCAATGAAGCAGAAAATCAACAAGATATTCTGGATGTGAACTCAGCACTGGATCAAATAAACCTGATAAACATCTATAGAAGTCTCCACCTCGAAACAACAGAATATACATTATTTTCATTGCCATGTGGCATATGGGATACTCTAAAAATCAGCCACTTAATAAGACATGAAACACTCCTCAGCAAAGCAAAAGAACTACAATTGTAACAACCACTCTCTTTGACCATAGCTCAATAAAATTAGAGACCAAGACTAAGAAAATTGCTCAAAATTATACAGTTACATGGAAGTTGAATATCCTGCTCCTGAATAGTTTTTGGGTAAATAATGAAATTAAGGTAGAAATCAAAAAGGTCTTTGAAACTAATGAGAACAAAGATATAATATACCAGAACCTCTGAGACACAGCTAAGGCAGTGATAAGAGGGAAACTTACAGCACTAAATGCCTAAGTCAAAAAGAAAAATCTTAGTTTACTAACCTAACATCACAACTAAAAGAACTAAAGAACCAGGAGCAACACAATCCCAAACCTAGCAGAACACAAGAAATAAAATCGGAGTTGAACTGATGGAGACTGAGACAAGAAAAAAATTCAAAAGTTCAACAAATCCAGGAGTTTTTTTTTTAATTAATAAAATAGACCACTAGCTAACTAATAAAGAAGAAAATGGAGATAATCCAAATAAACACAATTAGAAATGACAAAGGAGATATTACCACTGACCCCACAGAAATACAAATAATTATTACAGAATATTATGAGCACTTCTATGCACACAAAATAGAAAATCTAGAAGAACTGGATAATTCCTAGACACTTATACCCTCCCGAGAATTAACCAGGAAGAAATTGCATCCCTGAACAGACCAGTAATGAGAAGGAGGAACTCCTCACTAATTTATTCTATGAAGCCAGCATCATACTCATACCAAAACCTAGCAGAGCCACAACAAAAAAAGAAAACTTCAGGCCAATCCCCTTGAATACTGATGCAAAAATCCTCAACAAATGACAGGACAATGGAATCTAACAGCACATCAAAAAGCTTATCAGCCAGGCGCAGTGCCTCATGCCTGTAATCCGAGCATGTTAGGAGTCTAAGGTAGGTGGATAGAATTTGAGACCAGCCTGGAAAACATGGCAAAACCCCACCTATACAAAAAATAAACAAATTAGCCAGCCATGATTGTGCATTACAGTAGTCCCAGCTTCCTGGGAGGCCGAGGTGGGAGGATTGCTTGAGCCTTGGAGGTTGGGGCTACAGTGAACCAAGATTATGCCACCGCACTCCACCCTGTGCAAAACAGTGAGACCCTTTCTCAAAATCAAAAATAAAAATTAAAAAAAAACCTAACCCACCATAATTAAGTAGGCTTTATTCCTGGAATTATAAGTTTCGTTCAACATAGGAAAATAAATGTGATGATTCATCACATAAACAGAACTAAAGTCAAAAACCACATGATTATCTCAATAGATGCAGAAAAGGCTCTTGAATATAATTCAACACCCCATGTATGCTAAAACCTGTCAATAAACTAGGTATTGAAGAAACATACCTCAAAATAATACAAACCATCTAGGACAAACCCAGAGCCAACAACATACTAGCAAAAGCTGGAAGCGTTCCTCTTGAAAACAAGCACAAGTCAAGGATGTCCTCTCTTGCCACTTCTATTCAACACAGTACTAGAAGTGCTGGCCAGAACAATCAGTCAAGAGAAAGAAATAACATCCAAATAGGCAGGAAGGAAGTCAAACTATCCCTGTTGGCAGATTACATGATCCCATATCTAGAAAAATCCATAGTCTTGGACCAAAAGCTCCTTAAGGTGATAAACAACATCAGCGGAATCTCAGGATACAAAATCGATGTACAAAAATCAGTGCATTTCTATTCATTAACAGCAGGCAAGCCGAGAGACAAATCAGGGACATAATCACATTCCCAATTGCCACATAAGAAATAAAATCCATATGAATACAGCCAACCAGGAAAGTAAAAGAGCTCTACAAGAAGAACTACAAAACACTACTAAAAGAAATCAGGACATCGAGACCACGGTGAAACCCCATCTCTACTAAAAATACAAAAAATTAGCTGGGCGCGGTGGCGGGCACCTGTAGTCCCAGCTACTCAGAGAGGCTGAGACAGGAGAATGGCGTGAACCCGGGAGGCGGAGCTTGCAGTGAGCCGAGATCGCGCCACTGCACTCCAGCCTGGGCGACAGAGCGAGAGTCTGTCTCAAAAAAAAAAAAAAAAAAAAAATCAGAGATGGTACAAACAAATGGAAAATCATGGCATACTCATGGACAGGAAGAATCAATATCATTAAAATGGCCATAATGCCCAAAGCAATTTACAGATTCAATGCTATTCCTATCAAACCATCAATTACATTCTTCATAGAACTAGAAAAAACCTAGTTAAAAATTCACAGGGAACCAAAAAAGAGCAGAATAGCCAAAGCCATCCTAAGCAATAAGAACATACATGAAGGTATCACACTACCCAACTTCAAACTATACTACAGAGCTACAGTAAGCAAAATAGCATAGCACTGGTTAAGAAAAAAAAAAATGACACATAGACCAATGGAACAGAATAGAGAGCTCAGAAATAAGGCCCCACACCTACAACCATCTGATCTTTGACAAAGCTGACAAAAACAAGCAATGTGGAAAGGATTCCTTATTTGATAAATGATGCTAGCATAACTGGCTAGTTATATGCAGAAAATTGAAACTAGACTCCTTCTCACCATATGCAAAAGCCAAATCAAAATGAATTACAGACTTCACTATAAAAACCCTGGAGGACAACCTAGGCAATACCGTTCTGCGCATAGGGATGAGCAAAGATTTCATGATGAAGCTGCTAAAAGCAACTCCTACAAAAGCAAAAATTGACAAATGGAATCTAATTACACTTAAGAGCTTCTGCACAGCGAAAGAAACTATCAAAAGAGTAAACAGGCAACCTACAAAGTGGGGGAAAAATTGCAAACTGTGCATCTGAGAAAAGTCTAATATCCAGCATCTATAAAGGACTTAAACAAATTTACTAGTAAAAACCCAACTTTATTAAAAAGTGGGCAAAAAATATGAACATATACTTTTCAAAAGAAGACATGCATACACTCTGTGCAAAAATCAACTCAAAATGAGTAAAAGAGCTAAATATAAAACTTGAAACCACCATACTCCTACAAGAAAACACAGGGGAAAAGTTCCTTGGCATTGGCCTTGGCAATGATTTTTAGATGTCACATCAAAGCTCAGGCTACAGAAACAAAAATATATAAATGGCACTACATCAAACTAAAAAGTTTCTGCACAGCAAAGGAAACAATTAATAAAATTAAAAGGCAGCCTGTGAACTGGGAATAAATCACTGTAACTGCACATTTGATAAAGGATTAATACCAAAAATTTATAATGAACTCAACAACTCAATAGAATAAAAATGAATAGCACAATTGAAATATGTGCAAAAGACCTCAGAAGACATTTCTCTAAAGATGACATAAAAATGGGCAACAGGTATTTGAAGAGATACTCAACATCACTCATCATAAAAGAAGTATAAATCAAAACCAAGATGAGATTTGACCTTACATACATAAGGATGAATATTATCAAAAAACAAGAAATAACAAATGTTGGTGAGGGTGTTGAGAAAAACAGAACCCTTGCACACTACTGGTGGATGTGTATATTGGTTTAGCAATTACGTAAAACAGTATAGAATTTCCTAAAAAAATTAAAAATAGAGCTACCATATGACCTAGCAATCCCTGTTCTGGTTATATACCTAAAGGAGATGAAATCACTACCCAGTAAAGATATCTGCACTCCCACCATCATTGCAGCATTATTCGCCATAGTCAAGATATGGAAACAACTACAGTGATTATCAGTGGATGAATGGATAACGAAAATGTGGTATATATATAATGGAATATTATTCAGCCTTTAAAGAGGATATTCTGCCATTTGCCACAACCTAGACAGATCTGGAGGACATTATGCTAAGTGAAATAAGCCAGGCACAGAAAGAAGAATATTGCATGATCTCATTTATTAAATATAATAAAAACAAAGAGCTCAAACACAGAGAAATGAGAATAAAATAGTGGTTATCATGGGGAATGGGAGGAGAGGAAGTGGGGAGATGTTGGTCATGCATACAAGCAGCAAATAGGTAGGATGAAGAAGTCTAGAAATCTAACGTGAACCGTGAAGATTAAAGTTAATAAAACTGTATTCTCCACCCATCAACCCGTCATCTACATTAGGTATTTCTCCTAATGCTATCTCTCCCCTAACCCCCCACCCCCCAATAGGCCCTGGTATTTGATGTTCCCCTGCCTGTGTCCATGTGTTCTCATTGTTCCACTCCCACTTACGAGTGAGAACATGCAGTGTTTGGTGTTCTGTTACTGTGTTAGTTTGCTGAGAATGATAGTTTCCAGCTTCATCCATGTCCCTGCAAAGGACATGAACTCATCCTTTTTTATGTCTAGATAGTATTCCATGGTGTATATGTACCACATTTTCTTTATCCAGTCTATCACTGATGGGCAATTGGGTTGGTTCCAAGTCTTTGCTATTGTGAACAGTGCCTTAATAAACATACACGTGCATGTGTCTTTATAGTAGAATGATTTATGATCCTTTGGGTATATACCCAGTAATGGAATTGCCGGGTCAAATGGTATTTCTGCTTCTAGATCCTTGAGGAATTGCCACCCTGTCTTCCACAATGGTTGAACTAATTTACACTCCCACCAACAGTGTAAAAGCGTTCCTATTTCTCCACATCCTCTCCAGCATCTGTTGCTTCCTGACTTTTTAATGATTGCCATTCTAACTGGCATAAGATAGTATCTTATTGTGGTTTTGATTTGTATTTCTCTAATGATCAGTGATGATGAGCTTTTTTTCATGTTTGTTGGCCATTCTTTTCAGAAGTGTCTGTTCATAACCCTCACTCACTTTTTGATGGTACAGCAAACCACCATGGCACGTGTATACCTATGTAACAAATCTGCACGTTCTGCACATGTATCCCAGAACTTAAAGTACAATTAAAAAAAGAAAGAAAAAAATGTATTCCATTTGGGATTTTTATTAAATAACTAGATTTTTAACTACCCTTGTCACAAAAAGTAACTATGTGAGATGATAGCTATGTCAATCTGATTCATTATAGAAACCATTGTACTAGCCACATGTATCTATATGGATCTATATGACTATATGTATCCCATAAAATCATGTTGTAAACCTCAAATATACACAATAGAATTGTTTAAGTTGTGAGGAAGAGTTGATTGAACTCATGGATCTGGCTGGCCTCTCTTTTGTTTTTGATTTAAACTAATTTGAGCTGTGTTCCCATCACTAGTAAAAGAAAGAGTCCTGGTGCTCAGAACATCACTAAGGTAACCCAAGTTTGTGAGTCTTCCTAAGGCCAAGAATAACTCCCCTGAGGGAGATATATGGGCAGAGAAAAATACAGTTGTGTAGGAATAAATTACTCCAACTAATTGTGATAACCCTTTTACCTCCTTTGAGAGACAAGCCTCTAAAAAACCTATCCCTTAATTGGTGAGCTAGAATTTAATCCATCTCTTTATGGATGGAATGTCTCATCTGGATTCTAAAATTTTGGAGGTAGAACAAAGAGCTGTAGCCAAAGCAAAAAGAAGGAGGCAACCTGGGATTTTTCAAAGGCTATGTGAAACTACTGTGTATGTTGGAAGAAGCAACTATTTTGCCTCAGTGCAATGCTCAGTGAATTTAACTTCATCTACTATAGCTTCAGCATTCAAAAATATGTAAACACAATTTTGTAAACATATTGGCATTTTTTACACCTCAAGTAAGATACACAATTAGAAATTTTATAGTATTTTTTAGGAATCTCATTTGTAATATGTAAGGTATTTTTTAGGATTTCATTATATTTGATTGATGAAAAATGGAAAATTTCTGTTTCTCTGTTGAATTGCATATTATTTGCAAATTATTTTTTGTTTATATGTCTAATAGTTTCAAGGGCGTTATCATATATACACACAATCCCATAATATGTATACATAAATAATATATATACAGATATGTGTATGTGTTCATGTTTGTGCATGCATACACATTCATTTATCTTTCACGTCAAATAATAGGTGCCTACTAAATATCTTTGTCAAGGATAGAGGTAGAGCTCCATAAATTGTGAATATGTTAATGCTAAATGTACAGTCTAATTCAATGGATTTCGATAAGAAAATTGCTATGTTCAAAACCATGTGATCCAACCTCTTTTAAAAAAACATGAAAATAAAAAAGATACACATTCTTTTCTCCAAGGAGCGTAGAATCTAGGTATTGAAAAGTAAAAAACAGAAAGATGGACAAGTAAATTTAACACCAGGTTAATAAGAGCAGCAGGAACATAACAAATTGCTATAATCATTCAGGCCAATTCAGATTAGGGGATACCATGGAAGCTTCAGTAAAGACGATAGCTCCATATCTGAGCTAAATATTGAAGGTGGTTAATGCTTTACCAGTGGAAATCTTAATCCAGGTAAAGAAAAAAGTATAGCCAAAGGACTCAAGGCAGAAAAGTATGGTTGCTAGAGAGGAAAAGTGGTTACTGTAAAGGAGAATTAAAGTTAGCAATGGGAGATAGGGCTAGAATTTTGAGGTCTTTGGAAATTTTGCCAAGACAAACTCCAAGTTGTTGTAAAATAACAGCTCTAGAAAAGTGGAAATCAACGTTTGAAAATGCCTCTAGTATCTCATGTGTTTTGTATTTGAGCTGCAATGACTTTGGGGCATGTGTTCATAGTCACTAGGTATATGAAAGTTTGGAGAGTCAAAGCAAAAGTCATTTTCTGCCTTAGGGATGTTTAGGTCTATGTTCAGCTCGGTTAATTTAAGTGCTTAACTTTTACTGGTTCACTTAGTAGAAGTTGCTGTTAAAAAAAAAACAAAAAAAAAAACCACTAAATCTCAATTATTATATGACCTTTTGGGAATTTAAAAGACAGTCTTGTCACTGGGTTCAAAAGCATCCCTTGCCCTTTTAGGAAACTTTTTCTTCATAGAAGGAAAAGCTTCCCTCTCTTTATTCACAGTTGTGTGTTCTCTAATAAGTGTGCCTTTTCCTTTTGGGCTGACCTGCTTTTACTTCAGTGAATGTTGTTTTCAAAGAGCCATTTGATGTACAAGAAATCTTTTGCTTAAAAATAAAAAGGGAATCTGGAAGAGTGAGACAGAAAGAAAGGAATGGAGGAAAAGAAAAAAATTGCTTTCTGGTGTTTGTTTTTGTATTGGTGGGTGGGTAGATAGATAAATATGGAGCAGAATTTGCACTAAAATAATCTACCTTCCAGCAAATTGCAAACTTTATATATTCATTATTTCATTCTTCCTTAATTCTGTGCCTTGCTTTGACCAAATGAGAAGGACATAAACAGACAAATTCCAAAAAAACTGTTTTTTGAAATGAAACAAGAGAGGAAGAGAAATTACTTATTTAATGTTCATTTATAGAATTCAAACTCTTTCATCTGACCTTTGAAAATCCCCAGGTATAGGTCTTTGCCTCACCCAAGCATATTTCTTTTATTTTGCTCTCTGAATCTCAGCCACCTTGATTTCTGGGATCTCTGCTCCAGCAGAGTTGATGTATTTTTTGTTGTATATGTGCAACTTGCTTTTGTTTTTATCATGGCTATTGTAGGAATCATTCTCATCATCAAAACTATGCTCTCTATTCTTTTCTCTTTGTCCATCTGATTTATATACTCAAGATCAGTCTTAACTAGGAGATTTTCCTTATTTTACTTTGTCTAAATAAACCTTTATTTTTTTCTCAAAAAGAATTGATAAATTTTGGATTACACTTTCTATATATTATAAAGTATATTAAGTATATGCTATTTACATTCTATATTCATTTTATTTCTTCCATTAGATAATACATTCTTCAAGGGCACAAACAATGTTATATTCCTCTCCAATCTCTTTTTCTTGGCCCCAATAGGGGCCCAAGAACTAATAAGTTCTTAACATGTCCATTTGAATTTGTGTCCTTCCATGCTATAAAAAAGGAAAAAAAAGACTGGTATGTGTGTGTATGCACACACACACACACACACATGCACACATGTACACATGCCACATGAAAGAATGTCAAAAAGTTCATAGAAAAAATAGAATTAAAAGATAAAAGTTAAAAAAATATGGATCATTTATCAAAACAAGCTTCAACAAGTTTGAAACACTTTTGGAACTGATAATACCAGCCTTTAGTCCATCCCTAAGGCAGAAATAAAGATGTTCTTTGAAACCAACAAGAATAAAGACACAACATACCAGAATCTCTGGGACACATTCAAAGCAGTGTGTAGAGGGAAATTTATAGCACTAAATGCCCAAAAGAGAAAGCAGGAAAGATCTAAAATTAACACCCTAACATCACAATTAAAAGAACTAGAAAAGCAAGAGCAAACACATTCAAAAGCTAGCAGAAGGCAAGAAATAACTAAAATCAGAGCAGAACTGAAGGAAATAGAGACACAAAAAACCCTTCAAAAAACTAATGAATCCAGCAGCTGGTTTTCTGAAAAGGTCAACAAAATTGATAGACTGCTACCAAGACTAATAAAGAAGAAAAGAGAGAAGAATCAAATAGATGCAATAAAAAATGATAAAGGGGATATCACCACCAATCCCACAGAAATACAATCTACCATCAGAGAATACTACAAACACCTCTACGCATATAAACTAGAAAATCTAGAAGAAATGGATAAATTCCTCGACAAATACACCCTCCCAAGACTAAACCAGGAAGAAGATGAATATCTGAATAGACCAATAACAGGCTCTGAAATTGTGGCAATAATCAATAGCTTACAAACCAAAAAGAGTCCAGGACCTGATGGATTCACAGCCGAATACTACCAGAGGTATAAGGAGGAACTGGTACCATTCCTTCTGAAACTATTCCAATCAATAGAACAAGAGGGAATTCTCCCTAACACATTTTATGAGGCCAGCATCATCCTGATACCAAAGCCTGGCAGAGACACAACCAAAAAAGAGAATTTTAGACCAATATCCTTGATGAACATTGATGCAAAAATCCTCAATAAAATACTGGCAAACCGAATCCAGCAGCACATCGAAAAGCTTATCCACCATGATCAAGTGGGCTTCATCCCTGGGATGCGAGGCTGGTTCAACATACGCAAACCAATAAATGTAATCCAGCATATAAACAGAACCAAAGACAAAAACCACATGATTTTCTCAATAGATGCAGAAAAGGCCTTCGACAAAATTCAACAACCTTTCATGCTAAAAACTCTCAATAAATTAGGTATTGATGGGATGTATCTCAAAATAATAACAGCTATCTATGACAAACCCACAGTCAATATCATACTGAATGGGCAAAAACTGGAAGCATTCCCTTTGAAAACTGGCACAAGACAGGGATGCCCTCTCTCACCACTCCTATTTAACATAGTGTTGGAAGTTCTGGCCAGGGCAATCAGGCAGGAGAAGGAAATAAAGAGTATTCAATTAGGAAAAAAGGAAGTCAAACTGTTCCTGTTTGCAGATGACATGATTGTATATCTAGAAAACCCCACTGTCTCAGCCCAAAATCTCCTCAAGCTAATAAGCAACTTCAGCAAAGTCTCAGGATACAAAATCAATGTACAAAAATCACAAGCATTCTTGTACACCAATAACAGACAAACAGAGAGCCAAATCATGAGCGAACTCCCATTCACAATTGCTTCAAAGAGAATAAAATATCTAGGAATCCAACTTACAAGAGATGTGAAGGACCTCTTCAAGGAGAACTACAAACCACTGCTCAATGAAATAAAAGAGGATACAAACAAATGGAAGAACATTCCATGCTCATGGGTTGGAAGAATCAATATTGTGAAAATGGCCATACTGCCCAAGGTAATTTATAGATTCAATGCCATCCCCATCAAGCTACCAATGACTTTCTTCACAGAATTAGAAAAAACTACTTTAAAGTTCATATGGAACCAAAAAAGAGCCCACATCGCCAAGTCAATCCTAAGCCAAAAGAACAAAGCTGGAGGCATCACACTACCTGACTTCAAACTATACTACAAGGCTACAGTAACCAAAACAGCACAGTACTGGTACCAAAACGGAGACATAGATCAATGGAACAGAACAGAGCCCTCAGAAATAATGCCACATATCTACAACTATCTGATCTTTGACAAACCTGACAAAAACAAGAAATGGGGAAAGGATTCCCTATTTAATAAGTGGTGCTGGGAAAACTGGCTAGCCATATGTAGAAAGCTGAAACTGGATCCCTTCCTTACACCTTATACAAAAATTAATTCAAGATGGATTAAAGACTTACATGTTAGACCTAAAACCATAAAAACCCTAGAAGAAAACCTAGGCAATACCACTGAGGACATAGGCATGGGCAAGGACTTCATGTCTAAAACATCAAAAGCAATGGCAACAACAGCCAAAATTGACAAATGGGATCTAATTAAACTAAAGAGCTTCTGCACAGCAAAAGAAACTACCATCAGAGTAAACAGGCAACCTACAAAATGGGAGAAAATTTTCACAACCTACTCATCTGACAAAGGGCTTATATCCAGAATCTATAATGAACTCAAACAAATTTACAAGAAAAAAACAAACAACCCCATCAAAAAGTGGGCAAAGGACATGAACAGACACTTCTCAAAAGAAGACATTTATGCAGCCAAAAAACACATGCAAAAATGCTCATCATCACTGGCCATCAGAGAAATGCAAATCAAAAGCACAATGAGATACCATCTCACACCAGTTAGAATGGCCATCATTAAAAGGTCAGGAAACAACAGGTGCTGGAGTGGATGTGGAGAAATAGGAACACTTTTACACTGTTGGTGGGACTGTAAACTAGTTCAACCATTGTGGAAGTCAGTGTGGCGATTCCTCAGGGATCTAGAACTAGAAATACCATTTGACCCAGCCATCCCATTACTGGGTATATACCCAAAGGACTATAAATCATGCTGCTATAAAGACACATGCACACGTATGTTTATTGCGGCACTATTCACAATAGCAAAGACTTGGAACCAACCCAAATGTCCAACAACAATAGACTGGATTAAGAAAATGTGGCACATATACACCATGGAATACTATGCAGCCATAAAAAATGATGAGTTCATGTCCTTTGTAGGGACATGGATGAAAGTGGAAAACATCATTCTCAGTAAACTATCACAAGGACAAAAAAACAAACACCACATGTTCTCACTCACAGGTGGGAATTGAACAATGAGAACACATGGACACAGGAAGGGGAACATCACACTCTGGGGACTGTTGTGGGATGGGGGGAGGGGGAGGGATAGCATTAGGAGATATACCTAATGCTAAATGATGAGTTAATGGGTGCAGCACACCAACATGGCACATGGATACATATGTAACAAACCTGCACATTGTGCACATGTACCGTAAAACTTGAAGTATAATAATAATAAAAAAAGAAAAAGAAAAAAAAAAGAACTGAGGGTACTGGAAATTAATCCATGTTAATACAATTATTTTACATAATTAAGTGACACAAAATACGTTCCCTTTAAATATTTTTTAAATTAGGAAACAGAAAGAACCAAATCAGTGCTGTAAGGTGGATGCCTAATAATTTCCCCTTGAAACTCTCACAAAATTGCACTTGTTTGAGGAGAGGAGTGAGAAGGAGTGTTGCTGTGATGGAGAAGGATTCTCTAGGGAAGTTTTCCCAGATGTTTTTCTGCTGAGGCTTTAGCTGATTTTCTCAAAACACTCTCATAAAAAGCAGATGTTTTGTTCTTTGATGTTCTCTTTCTCCAGAAATTCAACAAGCAAAATTCCTTGAGCATCCCAAAAAAACTATTGCCATGCCCTTTGCTCTAGACCAGTCTGCTTTTGCTTTTACTGGACCACTTTCTCCTCTTGGTAGCCATTGCTTTGATTGTGCTTTGTCTTCAGGATCATACTATTAAAGCCATGTTTTATCTCCTGTTACAATTCTTCAAGGAAGTGTTTCAGGATTTCCATCTTACTTGTTTAAAAACTCCATTAAAAGCTCTCCTCTTGTCTGCAGCTGGTCTGGATGCAAAAGTTTTGGCACCCAGCAAGTGAAAAGTTTGCTCAGTTTTAAATTTTTAGTCAGAATTGTGTAAGCTGAACCAGTTGAGATGTCTATTAAGTTTTCATTGTTTCTGCTATTAGCCATCAGTCTTCTTCAACTAGGGCACAAACAATATGCATCTTTTCCTCACAAATTGATGTCAATGATCTGCCACTATGGGCTTCATCTTCAACAACATCTTGTCCCTGCTTAAAACAAGTTATCTGGCCAGGTGTGGTGGCTCGCGCCTGTAATCCCAGCACTTTGGAAGGCCGAGGTGGGTGGATCACCTGAGGTCAGGAGTTCGAGACCAGCCTAGCCAACATGGTGAAACTCTCTACTAAAAATAAAAAAAAAACCAAAAAATTAGGTGGGCATGGTGGCAGGCACCTGTAATCCCAGCTACTTGGGAGGCTGAGGCAGGAGGATTGCTTGAACCCAGGAGGAGGAGGTTGCAGTGAGCCAAGATCACACCATTGCACTCCAGCCTGTGCAACAAGAGTGAAACTCCATTTCAAAACAAACACACAAACAAAAAAACCCACAAAAACAAACAAAAAACAAGTTATCCATTTATAAACTGCTGATTTCTTTGTGGGCACTGTCTCCATAAACTTTTCATAAAGCATCAATGATTTCATCAGTCTGCCACTCAAGTGTCGATGTAAATTCAATGTTTTTGTTCTTGCTTAAATGATTTGAACAGAATTCATGTTGCTCTGATAAGGCCTCTTTTCAAACTGAGCTCTTATTTTTCTTCGTGCCTCAATGTAAATCCTGTTCAGACATGTTACATGTTACACCAAGGTACGATGAGTTTATTTTGGTGCAAAAAATGTTGAAATCCGTGCGTAGTTTTCTCATAATATGCACTTTCCATGAGCATTTTGAACTTTCCATATATATTAAGGCTTAGACTTAACCAGACATAATTTATATACACAAATAAACACAGATCACTGAGCTTACACCAAACCTTTATTTTCTACATGCTCTAAAATTATTTGCTTAGCATATTAACTTTATACATTGTACTATTACAAAATTTTAGCCAGGAGTCACTTATATAGACATGTATATTTCCCACCAAGGATGGCAAATAAATCACTCCTTCCATCACTCTGCTTATTGCTGATCAAACACTGCACTTTTTGCCAATAGACTTAGGGGAAGCTTCAGAATCATTGTCGATACAGCAAAGTATATTACAGGCAGTCACTAGCAGTAAATTGACATTCACCTGAGAATAAAACTTATTTCTAATTTTTGTAAAACTGTAGGTTTGCTGAGGACAACGTCATGTGTTTTATTTACTATATCATCATGAATTGTACTTGGCTACATATGAGAGAAACCTATAAGACAGACTTAAGCAATGAGAAGCTTACTTTTCAGACAACAAAATCTGGAATCCAGACATAATCTAGCTACCTGAGGAAGTGAGGAACCAGGCTATTTTGATCTATTTGCTTAGCTATCCTTGCTTTCTATTCTTATCTCATAATATGGGTGTTACAGCTCCCTTCATTGCATCCCATTTCTAGGAAGAAAGAATGGGGAAAGGACAAAAGACAAAGAAAGGCACGCGTCAGCCAAATATGAACTTTCTAAACAGAAAACTGACAATTTCACAGATTCATTCTGAAGATATTCGCTTATATACTACCAGCCAAAATTATATTATACAGCCAAATCTGGTTTGCTAGATATAGCCCTAAACAAGTTCTGTTTTCTACTAGTGGGAGAAAAAATAAGGAAAAGTCTATATTTGGTGGTAACCAATAGACGGTTCCACAATGCTGAGCTTTTAATATACAGCACAGCACCTGTTGCACAGCACACACTCAATAAGAATATAATGAATGAATTAATGAGTGAGTTATTGAAAAGTTATAACAATTACATTATATTTAACACTGAGCCTGTAACTGCCTCCACTGATGGCATCTCATACACCAACAAAAGATATTAAATAATAATTATGTAAAATGTTATTTAAGACTTTATTTTTAGTACACAGAGAGCAGTAATACACATGATTAGGCATTTTTAAAAGCTTTATAAATGATAATAATAGTAACTATTCCAAAATAAATATTTGGGTTTTTTCTTAAATCTTATATCACTTGCTCTAAGCCATATCTATCCAGTTAAAAGACCATGCTTTATTCTTCAGAGAAGTATTTCAGTCTTCTATACTGATCACGTATACCTGAGGAAAGGACACTCACTATCTAAATGTGAAAGGATTATTTGCTATTGCTTAGAGAAGACAGGTGTAAACCTATTTGCTATTATGACACATCAAGATTCTTTAGTCTTGATCAATTAGATTTTCTCTTTGTAACTAGGGATTTCACCCACTGAAGAAAACTATATTCCTATTATTGAGAACAGATTCGTGTGATTTAGTTTATTCTTTTATAAATTTATTAAGAAAAGGACATTTTAAAAAGTAAAATTTAAATAAGCATTTTGTTTAAAAAAATAGAGAAAATTTGACAAACAGACATGCACATATTCACAACAAAAATCCTTAGAGTCAGAGGTAAATAAAAAATCTGTTGAAACAGGTCTTAAAGGATAATCTCAAATCACTTGTTTTTGTACAAGAATAAGAATAGGCAATGAATATGGAATTTACTGGGTTCCAGGCACTGTTTCAAGTTCCTTAAATATATCACCTCATTTAACCCATATATCCTGTGGGGTAAGTACTATTGTCATCACCACCTTCCAGCTGAAGAAGTAAGACTTACATCACGTGCCCATCTGCCAGATGATAAGCTTGGGTGTAAACCCAGTGTCCAGTTCTGGAATCATGGCTCTTAATCACAAAATTGTACCCTGGATACAAAGTCTTGAGCCATCATACTTGAGAAGAGCCATATCCACTGAATAATTACTAATATTGTATGACAAAAAGAATAAGACTAAGTGAGAAGAAAACAAGCCAGAATCAACAATAACAGGTGTTAGAGGTAGACTTTTTCCAAAGGAGTATCATAAAGGATGTTTTGATTCCTAGAAGGTAGGAACACAGAAATTATTTTAATAACCTTTGCAAGTATGTAGTATCTACACTTGCCATCAAGCAGTCACCAATCCCACTTAATGCAAAATGAAAACTGGTCTCCCTTCTAGCAGATAAATTTATAAAACTTGAAAACACTATCTTTTGAATTCTAAGAGCAAGCAAAGGGTTAGGATGTTAAAAATAAATAATTTAGGGCAGCACTGAAAGAGTATGTATACTGATATTATGAAAGAATAATATAAAAGTGTCTTAAGCAGTCATATCCCAGCTCAGAAGTTCTAACCTCAGTTATTTCACCCCCAGGTAGAAGAGCAAGGGAAATATCTTTACCATCCTGCTAAGCGGTCAGCCCCTACAGCTTTCAGTCTAGAGGCATGTCAGCACCTTGAGTGAGTGAGGAGTCTACTTCATTAGACAAATCCAGAGAAAAATCTAGGAGTGCCAGAAAAGTTCAGGCACTCCTTCCTGGCCATTAATGGTAAGGTGCTGGCATGTCATCTTCATTACCTAAAGTAGAATTGATTGACACAGGCCCTGGGTATAAGTGAAAAAGGCCATTGCTCTTGTGAACTCTGATGCGTCAATTGGCAGACAGTCTACTATATAACAGCATGTCGGGCACGTAAAATAGTTTCACCATGAGGTACACCTTTCTAGACTTTGCTAGATAACATCCCTTCCTCTTTCATTGACAACTATACTGGAATTAATGGTGATTGTGGCACCTAATATGGCAATCTCTTATACTGGTTAAGGCTTTTTTTTATTATAATCAAAAGAAATGGATTCTAAGATTAGAAGAACTCAAGGGACCTCAGGATTTACCTAGGAATCAGGAATTATAAGTCTCCTAAGAGAAACAAGATGGTCACAAATTAGCCAGGGAGAATAAATGAAGATCCAGTTATCAAGAACCTTTTTCTCTTCAATTACAGAAAAGGGACATCTGATTTTCCAAGGGAGAATATATCGGAGTTTCTCTTCATGTCTGTCAGACTGTGTTCATGGTGAGAAGAAACTTCCTTGAGGGTAAATCTGGCTGCAATTAAGAAATACTGTTGCCTCCAGCTTTGTTCTTTTGGGTTAGGATTGACTTGGCGATGCAGGCTCATTTTTGGTTCCATATGAACTTTAAAGTAGTTTTTTCCAATTCTGTGAAGAAAGTCATTGGTAGCTTGATGAGGATGGCACTGAACCTATAAATTACCTTGGGCAGTATGGCCATTTTCACGATATTGATTCTTCCTATTCATGAGCATGGAATGTTCTTCCATTTGTTTGTATCTTCTTTTATTTCATTGAGCAGTGGTTTGTAGTTCTCCTTGAAGAGGTCCTTCACATCCCTTGTAAGTTGGATTCCTAGATATTTTATTCTCTTTGAAGCAATTGTGAATGGGAGTTTACTCATGATTTGGCTCCGTTTGTCTGTTATTGGTGTATAAGAATGCTTGTGATTTTTGCACATTGATTTTGTATCCTGAGACTTTCTGAAGTTGCTTATCAGCTTAAGGAGATTTTGGGCTGAGACGATGGGGTTTTCTAGATATACAATCATGTCATCTGCAAACAGGGACAATTTGACTTCCTCTTTTCCTAATTGAATACTCTATTTCCTTCTCCTGCCTAATTGCCCTGGCCAGAACTTCCAACACTATGTTGAATAGGAGTGGTGAGAGAGGGCATCCCTGTCTTGTGCCAGTTTTCAAAGGGAATGCTTCCAGTTTTTGCCTATTCAGTATGACATTGGCTATGGGTTTGTCATAGATAGGTCTTACTATTTTGAGATACATCCCATCAATACCTAATTTATTGAGAGTTTTTTAGCATGAAGGGTTGTTGAATTTTGTCAAAGGCCTTTTCTGCACCTATTGATATAACCATGTGGTTTTTGTCTTTGGTTCTGTTTATATGCTGGATTACATTTATTGATTTGCATATGTTGAACCAGCCTCGCATCCCAGGGATGAAGCCCACTTGATCATGGTGGATAAGCTTTTCGATGTGCTGCTGGATTCGGTTTGCCAGTATTTTATTGAGGATTTTTACATCAATGTTCATCAAGGATATTGGTCTAAAATTCTCTTTTTTGGTTGTGTCTCTGCCCAGCTTTGGTATCAAGATGATGCTGGCCTCATAAAATGAGTTAGGGAGGATTCCCTCTTGTTCTATTGATTGGAATAGTTTCAGAAGGAATGGTACCAGTTCCTCCTTATACCTCTGGTAG